>NW_022630131.1:50847-133381 GCF_010909765.2 Amblyraja radiata | reverse complement strand
CCCTCTCTCTCTCTCTCCCTCTCCCACTGCTGGGACCCCGCAATCTCCTGCGGGACCTGCTCGCCACTAACACGTATCTGATGGTCAAAGTGTTGAACACAACAATGAGGACAAATGGCATCACGGGGGTGATGAGATACTGGAGAAACTCCCCGATTCCCCAGGCCAGTGAGGTTTGAACACCGGGTCTTTCCTCACAAAACCAGGGGTCATTAAATAGCATGTACCCACCGCTCAACATAAAATACCAGAAGATGTTCTTTAAACAGCTCAGCACGGTCACTGTCCCCAGAACCACAGCCGCTGTTCTCTCGGTGCAATAGTTTGTTTTCAGCTTCTGGCAACAAATGGCCACAAATCGATCAAAGGTGAAGGTGACGGTGAACCAGACAGAACAGTCGGTGACGGCGTAAAGGAAGAAGGCGTGGATATTACACACTGGGACATCCAACAGGAACAGAAATGCTTGCCAGTAAGCAATGGGAATCTGCCTCATTATCAGGTCGACAATAATGACCAGTAGATCGGCCGCTGCCATGGCCATCAGGTAGCGAGTGACACCAGTGGAGAGACCGCACTTTCCCCGGGACAGGACCACAATGGTCAGCGTGTTCACTGTGAGGAGGGAGGGAAGTAAACAGAGACATGACACACAGAGAGCCAGCGGACAAAGCAAACTCGGCAGATTCATCGAGGCGAGGGGGAATCAAATGCACAATCCCGTTCTGGGATTGTAGAAGATTGTCTAACGAGGCTGTCTAGTAGTAACTACTGAAGGAAATACATTATTCTGCATCTGCTCGATTACTAAACAGATGAGAAGCTGCAGTGAGGAGGTTTGGGATAAAGAATCAGATCTGTGTCTGACCATTTCTCACTCACTTCACCATGGGAGTTTAGCTCTTTGCTTCACTGTGAGTGAATCAAATATTATAGAGCAGAGTAGGTATGAGCGAGCGAGGGAAGTGAGCGAAGGAATGAGTTCAGGGACTTTATTGCCATCTGCATCGGTGCAAGGGAGGTGATGGTACATTAGACAATCTTGCTTACAGCAGCATGGTAAGAAACATAGACTGAAACCGCCGACATAAACACAGGCGGGTGACACATACTCACACAGAATGTACACATCAATTCTGCAAGGCGGGCGGGCGGGTTGCAGAACCAACTCGCGTATTTAATAAACAAAGACATTAGGACAACATTAGAAAACAAGTCTACACAGAGAATGTTTCCACTAGTGGGAGAGTCTAGGACCAGAGGTCACATCCTCGGAATAAAAAGGCGTTCCTTTAGGAAGGAGATGAGGAGGAATATAGAAACGTAGACACATAGACAATAGGTACAGGAGTAGAGGCCATTCGGCCTTTCGAGCCTGCACCGCCATTCAATATGATCATGGCTGATCATCCAACTCAGTCTCCTGTACCTGCCTTCTCTCCATACCCCCTGATCCCTTTAGCCACAAGGGCCACATCTAACTCCCTCTTAAATATAGCCAATGAACTGGCCTCAACTACCTTCTGTGGCAGAGAATTCCACAGATTCACCACTCTCTGTGTATGAAAAAAATGTTTTCTCTGTCCTAAAATATTTCCCCCTTATCCTTAAACTGTGTGTGACCCCTTGTTCTGGACTTCCCCAACATCGGGAATAATCTTCCTGCATCTAGCCTGTCCAACCCCTTAAGAATTTTGTAAGTTTCTATAAGATCCCCCCCTCAATCTTCTAAATTCTAGCGAGTACAAGCCGAGTCTATCCAGTCTTTCTTCATGTGAAAGTCCTGACATCCCAGGAATCAGTCTGGTGAACCTTCTCTGTACTCCCGCTGTGGAAAGAATGGCTTTCCTCAGATTAGGAGACCAAAACTGTACGCAATACTCCAGGTGTGGTCTCACCAAGACCCTGTACAACTGCAGTAGAACCTCCCTGCTCCTAGACTCAAATCATTTCAACTTCATAGTGATAAACCTCTGATCCCCACAAACAGGCAGCATCAACACATTACCCATTACTCTGTGGAAGATTTCTTCAAGGGACACGTACGTCATGGATTGTCCGAGCTACAGACATTTATACCGGATCCCGTCACTGCCGCTTCTCACCTGCTGTTGCGCGGGAATTTGGACGGGGACTTACCTGGAAGAGCAACAAGGGCTAGCACGGGATAAAGGACAGGCTGTATAACTCTGAGTGCAAAGTAGATTCGATCACTTAAGCTGAACCAAGGATCAAAAACATAGTCAGCCATATAGAAGACTCCCTTCTCCATGGCGGTAACTTCCCAGTCTACCGTTTTCACAGACCGATCCATTTGTGTAACACCGCACGCACTCTCTCACTGTTCCCCGATTACACTCGGTGACATTCACTTCACTCTCTAATATTCCCGGATTCCGAAACATCCATCTAACATCCCACTTTATTGTCCACAGATTCCCAATGGGTTTTCTCCCTCTGTGGATGGAGCTGCTGCTCTCTGTCGGTGACGGGCGGGATGATCTCACCAACACTCTCATATCCCAGCAACAACAGGAATGGTTTATATTGGGAACTGGCAAATCTCCAGTGGGTGGGTGACACAACCGGGCTCCGTGTAGACTGACGTTAATCACACACACTCACTGAACAAACATCTACTGTTAACTCTTTTGTGTCCGGGCACAAAGTGCCTCCCTCACGGAAAGGGCACCAGTCATCATGGGTGATGATATCCAGTCTATATGTTCTGTCTAGTGGACAGTTAGTGCCGGGGGAGGGAGCAATCTACAGTCCTGGTAGAATCCGCACCATCTCTCCGCAATCTCGATAATCGTGAGCAGTCGCCTGAAATCGCAATGTTCAGTTTATTCGTTTCAATTGACGAGTGCATTTCGGGAATCTTCATTCATTTAATCTGACATCTTGAAAGATAGAAACATAGAAAATAGGTGCAGGAGTAGAGGCCATTCGTCCCTTCGAGCCTGCACCGCCATTCAATATGATCATGGCTGATCATCCAACTCAGTATCCTGTACCTGCCTTCTCTCCATACCCCCTAATCCCTTTAGCCACAAGGGCCACATCTAACTCCCTCTTAAATATAGCCAATGAACTGTGGCCTCAACTACCTTCTGTGGCAGAGAATTCCACACATTCACCACTCTCTGTGTGAAAATTGATTTTCTCATCTCGGTCCTAAAAGACTTCCCCCTTATCCTTAAACTGTGTGGCCCCTTGTTCTGGACTTCCTCAACATCGGGAACAATCTTCCTGCATCTAGCCTGTCCAACCCCTTAAGAATTTTGTAAGTTTCTATAAGATCCCCCCTCAATCTTCTAAATTCTAGCGAGTACAAGCCGAGTCTATCCAGTCTTTCTTCATATGAAAGTCCTGACATCCCAGGAATCAGTCTGGTGAACCTTCTCTGTACTCCCTCTATGGCAATAATGTCTTTCCTCAGATTAGGAGACCAAAACTGTACGCAATACTCCAGGTGTGGTCTCACCAAGACCCTGTACAACTGCAGTAGAACCTCCCTGCTCCTATACTCAAATCCTTTTGCTATGGATGCTAACATACCATTCGCTTTCTTAGGAACATACAAACATAGATGATGGATAGGACAGGTCGATGGCCACCACGTTGTTTAATCTCCTACATTCCTGGGCTTTCGAAGTGCCGAACCAGGCCCTGTGGCAACCGTTCAATATGGTCTCTACCTTACATTTGTAGAAGATCTGGAGAACATTCACCACCACATCGATGTCCTTTCTGCTCGACTCTAACACAGTCAAGTCGGTTGACTTTATTTATGATTCAATCAATTTGTTGGGTCCACGACAGATCTTCAGAAATATTCACGGCAAGGAACATAACGTTGTTGACTCTCTCCACCATCGAACCGTGGATGAAGACAGGTTAATCCATCCTCGGCCTTCCTCTTCTAAAATCAGCAATATACCACTTGCCCGTGGGAAACACATTGACGAAGGGCGTGTGAGGTGTCGTGGATTGGACCAGGGGGATAGGATGGAATCCAGGTATGTGGAAAGTAATTCACTGGGGGCAAGAACACGCTGAAACAATGGGTCTACCTGGACAGTCAGAAGAAGCACGTTGGGACTGGGTTCCAAATGCTGTGCCTATTTTCAAGAAGGGCTGCAAGGAACATGCGGGGAACTATAGGCCGGTAAGGTTAACATCTGTAGTTGGTAAGTTGCTGGAGAGTATTCTGTGGGATAGGATAAGAATGAATGAATGAATGAATGAATGAATGAATGAATGAATGAATGCATGCATGAATGAATGAATGAATGAATGAATGACTGAATGAATGAATGAATGAATGAATGAATGAATGAATGAATGAATGAATGAATGATTGAATGAATGGATGAATGAGTGAATGAATAAATGAATGAATGAATGATTGAATGAATGAATCAATGAATGAATGAGTGAGTGAGTGATTGAATGAATGAATGAATGACTGCATGCATGAATCATGATGAAGAATGCATGACTGCCTGCATGAATCTATGACATGCATGAATGAAATGATATGAATGACTGAATGAATGAATGAATGCCATGAATGAAGGACTGAATGAATGAATGAATGAGGATGAATGAGAGTGAATGAATGAATGAATTAATCAATGAATGAATGATTGTATGAATGAGTTCATTGGCCAAGTAAACACATACAATGATTTAGCCTTGGTGAATTTACAGGCATTTGGGTGGGCAAGGGCTGATTAGGGACTGTCAGCATGGTTTTGTACGTTGGAGGTCGTATCTCACAAATCTGATTGATTTTTTCGAAGACGTGAGCAAAAAGGTTGATGAAAGCAGAGCTGTGGATGTTGTGTACATGGACTTTATAACAAGAGGAATCGAATATAAGAGCAAAGAGGTCCTTCTGCAGTTGTACAGGGCCCTGGTGAGACCACACGTGGAGTATTGTGTGCAGTTTTGGTCCCCTAATTTGAGGAAGGCCATTCTTGCAATTGAGGGAGCCCAGCGTAGGTTCACCAGATTAATTCCCGGGATGGCGGGACTGTCATATGCTGAGAGAATGGAGCGGCTGGGCTTGTACACTCTGGTGTTTAGAAGGATGAGAGGAGATCTCATTGAAACGTATAAGATTGTTAAGGGTTTGGACACGCTAGAGGCAGGAAACATGTTCCCGATGTGGGGGAAGTCCTGAACCAGGGGCCACAGTTTAAGAATAAGGGGTCGGCCATTTAGAACGAAGACGAGGAAACACTTTTTCTCACACAGAGTTGTGAGTCTGTGGAATTCTCTGCCTCTGAGGGCGATGGAGGCCATTTCTCTGGATGCTTTCAAGAGAGAGCTAGACAGGGCTCTTAAAATAGCGGAGTCAGGGGATATGAGGAGAAGGCAAGAACGGGGTCCTGATAAGGGATGTTCAGCCATGATCACATTGAATGGCGGTGCTGGTTCGAAGGGACGAATGGCCTCTACTCCTGCACCTGTTGTCTATTGATTTCAGTATCGCGTTCGACAAGATGTCGCATGGTCGGCTGCTCTGGAAGGTTAGATCGCATGGGATCCAAGGAGAGACAGCTGAATGGATAGCAAATTGGCTCCATGGAAGGAAGCAGAGAGTGATGGTGGAAGGTTGCTTCTCAGACTGGATGCCTGTGACTAGTGGTGTGCCTCAGGGTTCAGTGCTGGGCCCGTTACTGTTTGTCATCTACATCAATGATTTGGATGAGAACATACAGAGCAAGATTAGCAAGTTTGTTGATGATACAAAAGTGAGTGGTTATGCAGACAGTGAAGATGGTTGTGAAAGATTGCAGCAGGATCTGGATTGATTGGCCAGGTGGGCGGAGGAATAGTTGATGGAATTTAATACAGAGAAGTGTGAGGTTTTGGGACATCGAACAAGGGCAGGACCTACACAGTGAATGGTCGGCCTCTGGGTAGTGTTGTAGAGCGGAGGGATCTAGGAGGTAGACAAAAATGCTGGAGAAACTCAGCGGGTGCAGCAGCATCTAAGGTGCGAAGGAGTTAGGCAACGTTTCGGGCCGAGATCCTTATTCAGTCTGAAGAAGGGTTTCGGCCCGAAACGTTGGCTATCTCCTTCGCTCCATAGATGCTGCTGCACCCGCTGAATTTCTCGAGCATTTTTGTCTACCTTGGATTTTCCAGCATCTGATGCAGTTCCTTCTTAAACACAGAGGGATCTAAGAGTACAGGTGAATGGTTCTATGAAGGGCGAGTCGCAGGTAGGTAAGGTGATCAAAAAGGCTTTTGGCACTTTGGCCTTCATCAGTCAGAGTATTGAGTCTAGAAGTTGGGAGGTCATGCTGCAGTTGTATCACACTGCGCATTTCAGCACTAGCCCTTGCATTTTCTTCAGCCGAATATTGTGCCCCTATTTGGTCCAGGTCATCCCACACACACCATGTGGACACTCAACTGAACTCAACAATGAGGATCATCACAGGAACAATCCGCTCAACACCACTCCCCTGGCTCCCTGTCCTATCCAACATAGCCCCTCCACACATCCGGCGAGTAGTCCTCACTCAAAGGATGCTTCAAAAGACCAAAAACTCCCCTCACCTGCCAATTCACATGGACATCTTCAACCCACCCACTGCTCGATTTCCATCTAGACGACCAATTTGGAAGAACCCACCACCAGCTGATGTCACCATCCAATCAGCTTGGAAAAAGGAATGGGAGTCCAAGGACGTCCCAAATAAACATCTGGTGTCAGACCCCACCCTACCGGTCCCTGGTACCAATCTTCCAAGGAAGCAGTGGACGACGCTGAATAGATTCAGGACTGGACATGGCCCCTGCTTGGCCAGCCTTCACAAATGGGGCAGTAGCCCAACCCCACGGTGTGCTTGTGGAGAGCAGCAAACAATGCAACACATCATTGAAGCATGCCCTCAACAAAGACCCAAAGGAGGACTTGTCACCCTTCATACAGCAGATCAAGAGGCAACTGTGCACAGTTCCCTGAAAGTGGAATCTCATGTAGATAGGGTGGTAAAGAAAGCTTTTGGTGTGCTGGCCTTTATAAATCAGAGCATTGAGTATAGAAGTTGGGATGTAATGTTAAAATTGTACAAGGCATTGGTGAGGCCAATTCTGGAGTATGGGGTACAATTTTGGTCGCCTAATTATAGGAAGGATGTCAACAAAATAGAGAGAGTACAGAGGAGATTTACTAGAATGTTGCCTGGGTTTCAGCAACTAAGTTACAGAGAAAGGTTGAACAAGTTAGGGCTTTATTCTTTGGAGCGCAGAAGGTTAAGGGGGGACTTGATAGAGGTCTTTAAAATGATGAGAGGGATAGACAGAGTTGACGTGGATAAGCTTTTCCCACTGAGAGTAGGGAAGATTCAAACAAGGGGACATGACTTGAGAATTAAGGGACAGAAGTTTAGGGGTAACATGAGGGGGAACTTCTTTACTCAGAGAGTGGTGGCTGTGTGGAATGAGCTTCCAGTGAAGGTGGTGGAGGCAGGTTCGTTTTTATCATTTAAAAATAAATTGGATAGTTATATGGGCGGGAAAGGAATGGAGGGTTATGGTCTGAGCGCAGGTAGATGGGACTAGGGGAGAATACGTGTTCGGCACGGACTAGAAGGGTCGAGATGGCATGTTTCCGTGCTGTAATTGTTATATGTTATATGGTTATATGGTTATAACTGCTTGGCTAAAGGACTTTGCATTCGCTAAATAAAATCAGATGGTGAGACCGCATTTAGAAGAATGTGTTCAGTTCTGGGCACCATATTATAAGAACAATATTGTCAAGCTTGAAAGGGTTCAGAGAAGTTTTCCGAGGATGTTGCCAGGACTAGAGGGAGTGAGCTGTAGGGAGAGGTTGGGTAGGCTGGGTCTGTATTGCATGGAACGTAGGAGGATGAGGAGAGATCTTGTGCTGGCCAAGCTGAAAAATATCACATTCCCCCTGCTGGATCCTCTACAGTTTGCATATCGGGCCAATAGATATGTGGATGATGCAGTCAACCTGGGCCTGCACTTCATCCTCCAGCACCAAGACCGCCATGGGACATATGCGAGGATAATATTTATTTTATTTCAGCTCTGCATTCAACACTATTGTGCCAGAGCTACTACATTTGAAATGGAAAATATGGCGGCGCGTTCAGACGCGTTCAGCGGCTTTGCGCTCCCAAGCCCGAGTTAACTCGGAGCAGCCCGGCACCGAACGCGGCTGTGAAAGTAAAGTAATTAAAGACCTCAGAACCCCTAGAACCCTTAGAACCCTTAGAAACCCCAGTAACCCCAGAAACCATAGGAAGAAACTCACGTCCAGGACGAGGAAATCCAGGACCCGCATCGCAATCCCGACGGGTCGCACATGGAGCCGCACGGAACTGCTCAACATCGGACGTGGCTGCGAGAAACTGGCGTGTGAGTACTACAGCACCCTTACCAAAATCCCGATGGAGCTGGGCAGAACAGCCCCCTGGATCACCACTCCGGAGGGTAGGAGACGGAGCAAGCGCCGGGAGCGAAAGCAGAAACGTGGAAAGCGAGCGGGGGTGCAGGACAGGCTACGGAGGGCTCCACAAAGACCATCGCTCCCAAGCGTCTTTCTCGCAAATGTCCAGTCACTCACCAACAAGCTGGATGAGGTAAGGCTCTGGATCAACACCCAGCGATCCCTGAAAGACTGCTGTGTGCTGATCTTCACAGAGACCCGGCTCAGCGCGCTGGTTCCCGATGGGGCTGTGGACCTAACCAACCGGTCACTGCATGGTGCTGATAGAACAAAGGACTCCGGTAAGAGCAAGGGTGGCGGGCTCTGCATCTACATCAACAATGACTGGTGTACCAACCACACTGCAGTAGAGAGCTACTGTTCCCCAGACCTGGAATACGTACTGATTAAATGTAGGCCGTTTTACCTGCCTCGGGAGTTTACTGTGGTTATCATCATGGCCATATACATCCCACCACAGGCTAATGCTAACCTACCGCTAGCACAGCTGCACTCGGCCATCAGTAAGCAGCAGGATGCTCACCCCGACGGTGCCTTCATTGTTGCAGGGGACTTTAACCAGATCGACCTACGAGCCACACTCCGCAAATTCCACCAGCATGTGCAGTGCCCTACCAGGGGCTCAAACACACTGGATAAAGTGTACACCAACATCAAGGACGCATACAGAGCTCTCCCCTGCCCATCCCTGGGACAATCCGATCACCTCTCACTGTTTCTACTGCCTGCATACAGACCCCTCATCCGCAAGACCAAACCTGCAATAAGGACGGTCAAAATATGGCCCGAGCACGCCACCCTACAACTCCAGGACAGCTTTGATCGCACCGACTGGGACCTGTTTGCACAACAGGCTACCAGTGGTACAGAGGTAGACTTGGAGGAGTACACATCCACTGTGCTCTCCTACATCAACTGCTGTGTGGAGACTGTCACAGTGGACAAGCAAATAAAGATGTTCCCAAACCGGAAACCCTGGATGAACAAGGAGGTTCAGGATCTGCTAAGGGCACGCAACAATGCCTTTAAATCCAGGGACAATTCTGCCTAAAGTGCTGCCAGGTCGAACCTGAACAGAGGCATAAAGTAGGCATGCAGTAGGCATGCAGGCAGTGAAGAAAGCGAATGGTATCTTAGCTTTCATAGCAAAAGGATTTGAGTATAGGAGCAGGGATGTTCTACTGCAGTTCTACATGATCTTGGTGAGACCACACCTGGATTGCGTACTGTTTTGGTCTCCAAATCTGAGGAAGGACATTGTTGCCCTAGAGGGAGTGCAGAGAAGGTTCACCAGACTGATTCCTGGGATGTCAGGACTGTCTTATGAAGAAAGACTGGATAGACTTGGTTTATACTCTCTAGAATTTAGGAGATTGAGAGGGGATCTTATAGAAACTTATAAAATTCTTAAGGGGTTGGACAGGCTAGATGCAGGAAGATTGCTCCCGATGTTGGGGAAGTCCAGGACAAGGGGTCACAGCTTAAGGATAAGGGGGAAATCCTTTAAAACCGAGATGAGAAGAACTTTTTTTACACAGAGAGTGGTGAATCTCTGGAACTCTCTGCCACAGAGGGTAGTCGAGGCCAGTTCATTGGCTATATTTAAGAGGGAATTAGATGTGGCCCGTGTGGCTAAGGGGATCAGAGGGTATGGAGAGAAGGCAGGTACGGGATACTGAGTTGGATGATCAGCCATGATCATATTGAATGGCGGTGCAGGCTCGAAGGGCCGAATGGCCTACTCCTGCACCTAATTTCTATGTTTCTATGTTTCTATAAAAAAGGCCAAAGTCATCCACAGGCAAAGGGTAGAAGACCACTTCAATACCGCGGACACCAGAAGCATGTGGCAGGGTGTCAGGGACATCACTGACTACAAGAGCAGCCCCGCCTGCCCGCACGGTGATATCACACTGGCCAACGAACTAAACACCTTCTTTGCCCGGTTCGAAACTGGCAACACCACCAGGAGTGGAATAACCCCGGCCATGGCGGAGGGACAGGCCTTAACACTGAGCACTCAGGAGGTACAGTGCGCTCTGCGTAGGATCAATCCACGCAAGGCTGCAGGCCCGGATGGAGTCCAGGGAAGGGTACTAAAGGACTGTGCTGTACAGCTGGCGGAGGTATTCACGAGCATCTTCAATCTGTCTCTATCTCTGGCAACGGTCCCCAAGTGCCTGAAAACAGCCACCATAGTGCCGGTGCCGAAAAAGTCCAAAGTCACCAACCTGAACGACTACCGCCCGGTTGCCCTAACTCCAATCCCTATGAAGTGCTTCGAAAGGCTGGTCCTCTCCCATATTAAATCCAGCATCCCTGCCTCACTGGACTCCCATCAATTTGGATACAGGGCAAATAGATCAACAGAGGATGCCATCTCTCTGGCTCTTCACACTGTCCTGACTCACCTGGACAGACAGGGCACGTACGTGAGGATGCTCTTCATTGACTATAGCTCTGCATTCAATACGGTCATCCCCACCAAGCTCACCACCAAACTCCACCATCTAGGCCTCAGCCCACCGATATGCGATTGGATCCTGAACTTTCTGACGGAGCGACCGCAGGCAGTGAGACTGGGCCCGCACCTGTCCTCCACCATCACCCTGAGCACCGGCACACCACAGGGCTGTGTACTAAGCCCCATGCTCTACTCCCTCTTCACTCACGACTGTGTCCCTGCATTCGACACCAACACCATCGTGAAGTTTGCAGACGACACAACAGTGATTGGGCTGATCACCAACGGTGATGAAACAAACTACAGAGCGGAGGTGCAGAACCTGGCGGACTGGTGCGCCCATAACAACTTGACACTAAACACCTCCAAGACCAAGGAGCTGATTATTGACTTCAGGAGGTCCCATAATGGAGAATACGCCCCAATCTCCATCTACGGGGAAAGTGTGGAGAGAGTGTCCAGCTTTAAGTTTCTGGGCACTCACAGTTCAGAGGACCTCACATGGTCCACCAACACCGTTGCACTGGTCAAGAAGGCACAGCAACGACTGTTCTTCCTGAGGACATTAAAAAAGACTGGTCTGCCCCAACAGCTGCTGACAACGTTCTACCGCTGCACCACAGAGAGCATATTAACGTATGGCATCTCTGTGTGGTATCTCAGCTGCACGGAGGCGGAGAGGAGAGCTCTTCAGCGCGTCGTCCACAGAGCGCAGAGGATCATTGGGACAGAGCTACCAGCCTTGGAGGGCATCTACCTCACACGGTGTCTCAGGAAGGCCGTCAGCATCCATAAAGGCACATCACACCCCTGTAACGGACTGTTTGAACTACTTCCCTCCGGCAGACGTTACAAGGCCTTCTACGCCCGAACCTCCAGACTCAGAAACAGCTTTATTCCAAGAGCTACAGCGGCTCTGAACCGGCCCTGCTGAGTGCTCCCCACCCACCCACCCCTGGACAGTCTCCCTCGGATGGTCACGACACACAGCTTATTTATTTATTTTATTTTTATTTTTCATCGGTTGGAGCTGCATACTAAATCTCGTTGCACTGACGTGCAATGACAATAAAAGATATTATTATTATTATTGAATAAAGTCTATTTTGAAATTAAACAGTTTAATATCTGATACGTCCCTTATCTAGGGACCATATATTAAATTGATTTTTGGAACAGGGAGATGGAATAGGGGCTTGCTCCGTCCACTCCACGCATCAACCCAGTATTACAGCCTCTGGGAACGGTGCACTTCCCTTTTGGGAGATTTTCAAAGTTCAAAAGAAAAGACAAAACTTCCTCTTCACCTTTGCATAAAAGCTGCATAAGAGCTGCCCTCTCTCACTCTGCGTGTGTGTGTGTGTTGACGGGACCACTCAAGTTAAATGCCTTCATTTATTTCAAGGGAAAAGAGGAGGACGCTGCTCGCATTTCAACCCAAATGCAACTGAAACTTCCAGGAAGGAGAAAAAAATCTTCAGCAAAATGTTCAAAGTCACAATTGCCGGCTCTGCCAATCAAGTCGTCACAGCGAGCACCGCTATGGTAAGACTCACTGACTCTGTGACGGGGGCAGGGGTGAATTTAGCGCCTTCACACCAGTGAGCGGCTGCAGGGCGAGTCATGGCCTGGTCAATGTGGCGGACCCGTCTCCCCGACAGAAGCCCTGGCCGCACGTTCTGGGAGTGGGGACGGGATGGAAGCCGGCACACTGCGCACGGCTGTGTATTGGCAAGGTGTCTTTCTGCAGTTCCTTCTAAAACACTTTGTCTACTCCACTGCGAAATCTCAAGGTATGCCTACTTTGAAGAAGTTCCATAGATGCTGCTGCACCCCACCCGCTGAGTTTCTCCAGCATTTTTGTGTACCTTTGATTTTCCAGCATCTGCAGTTCCTTCTAAAACACTTTGTCTGTCTGTGGCGGTGGGATGACTGGCTCTGGAGGGTGGGCGGGCTTGCACTGTCGCCAGTGTGCCTGGGTGGGCAGCGCCAGAGGTCATGACAAGGCCGGCCACCTTTGTGGGTTTGTCACGAGCCAGGTTTAAGGCTGAGGAGGAGAGGCAGCAGCAAGCAGCTGGCTGGCTGGTGGAGGGGAAAGGCAAGGCCAGGTGAGCATAAGCAGAGTTTTGTGCTGGAGGTGACTTTTGCAAGAGGCTCTGAGAAGCCTCTCACGAGACTGCATGAAGTCTTCAGGAATTAATTGGAAAGCTAAAGAAAGGAGAGGGGAAGAAAGCAATCCATGATTGGGCTACGAAACCCGTGTTCCTGTGCCCACTGGAGATGTGGTTCTGTTGCAAAATGTACTTTGTGTTGAGAGAGATGAAGCGATGAGCCAGTGGATGTGGTGTATCTGGACTTTCAAAAAGCCTTTGACAAGGTCCCACACAAGAGATTACTGTGCAAAATTCGAGCATATGGTATTGGGGGTAGCAGGCCCACATGAAGCTTTTCAAAAAGGGGGGTGGCATGACAGGATTACAAACATTTTAATGTGAAATAATGTGCGTTCTGCGCACATCACGAGCGCGAAACGTGAAGTCCCTCGATGCCGGGATCCAGGGCCCGCATAAGCTCAGGGGTTTTAGATGCTCAATGATGCATTCTGAGCATTATTTTGGAGCATTTTTGCACCAAATTTATGACCAATATTTCAGAATTTAACAGGAATCTGAGGTAGTTTTTTCACACAAAGGGTGGTGGGTGTATGGAACGAGCTGCCAGGGGAGGTAGTTAAGGCTGGGACTGGGACTTTAAGAGACATTTGGACACGTACATGGATAGGACAGATTTAGATGGATATGGGCCAAACGTGTGTGAGTGGGACATGTTGGTCGGTGTGGGCAAGTTGGGCTGAAGGGTCTGTTTCCACACTGCATCTTTTTATGACTAAAACGTGAAGAAGAAAAATGCATGTAGATAAGTTGAGCAGATTTGACAGAGGAGTGCAATGTAAAGGCAGAGAGAGGGTTATGGGTGGAAAGGAACATAGGAAAGGAGGAGAGAGAGTGGGCTTGGGCAGATGGGTGAAGGGAAAATAGACAGAAAATGCTGGAGTAACTCAGTGGGTCAGGCAGCCTCTGTGGAGAACATGGATAGGTGACGTTTCACAGAGTGCTGGAGTAACTCAGTGGGTCAGGCAGCCTCTGTGGAGAACATGGATAGGTGGCATCTGTGGAGAACATGGATAGGTGATGTTTCACAGAGTGCTGGAGTAACTCAGTGGGTCAGGCAGCATCTGTGGAGAACATGGATAGGTGACGTTTCACAGAGTGCTGGAGTAACTCAGTGGGTCAGGCAGCCTCTGTGGAGAACATGGATAGGTGATGTTTCACAGAGTGCTGGAGTAACTCAGCGGGTCAGGCAGCATCTGTGGAGAACATGGATAGGTGATGTTTCACAGAGTGCTGGAGTAACTCAGTGGGTCAGGCAGCCTCTGTGGAGAACATGGATAGGTGACGTTTCACAGAGTGCTGGAGTAACTCAGTGGGTCAGGCAGCATCTGTGAGAACATGGATAGGTGATGTTTCACAGAGTGCTGGAGTAACTCAGTGGGTCAGGCAGCATCTGTGGAGAACATGGATAGGTGACGTTTCACAGAGTGCTGGAGTAACTCAGTGGGTCAGGCAGCATCTGTGGAGAACATGGATAGGTGACGTTTCACAGAGTGCTGGAGTAACTCAGTGGGTCAGGCAGCATCTCTGGAGAACATGAGTCCGGAGCCGGGTCCTGGAGCCAGGAGTGCGGTCGGAGACGGGGCCGGGAACCAGTAAGCCCACTACAACCCCCTCCCCGACAGCCCCCTCCCCCACACTCCCATATCACCCTCCTCTCCCCCCACCCCCTCCCCAACCGCAGACCCCCACATCCTCCCCGTCAACCCACAACCCCCCAGCCCACACAAAACCCCCCCCCCCCTCAACCCCCCACCTTACCCCATCCCCCGTCCTCACACCCCCACCAATACACCTCCCTTCCCCCACAACCACCGCCGTAAATGAAAATATGTTCAAATTAAGGATGTTTCATTCTAAATATATTTAAGATAAAATAATTATAAATAATTTAAAACACTATAAACATTTATGACAGAAATTGACATTGTTGCGGAAAATCAACTTTGAATCCAGATTAGGTAGAGTTTGTTTGTGTTGTAGAGTGCGGGCGGGGCAGCCGCATCCAGAATCACATTGCTGCTTCTCCGTGGACACGGAACCGGTAGAGGCAAGTATATTCTGGATGGCCCCAGTTGTTATTCACCCGCAGTTCAATGAATTTGTAAACGGCAGCATCTTTATTCTACAAAGCAAAAAAACATGACGACAGACCAGGGAACCTGTGCTTCAGTATGAAAGTACTGTCGGCAGGAGAGAAGATGGATTAGCTACAAACCAGACTTAAAACATCCTGCTGATCATGGATGTCAGGACATTCTATTCAATTACATACAGCATTGATAACCAGCATGTTATCATGGACAAGGTCGATGTTTTTGAGGTATGAGGGGAACATGGATCTCAAATGACTGGGAGCAACAGCTTTACTCCATGTAGCATCGTGGATGGGGAGAGAACAAGATTAATTACACAGGCTTGCTTTGTGGCAACTGACAAATTGTGAATAAAGTGGCCATGAAAAATAAACTTCTATTCTGGAAAGATAAAATGCTGGAGTAACTCAGTGGATCGGGCAGCATTCCTGGACCTGCCTGACCTGCTGAGTTACTCCAGCATTTTGTGTCTTTCCTCAGTAAACCAGCATCTGCAGGTTCTTGCTTCTACAATCTGTAATCTGGATTGGTTCAGCAAGTTTGAAACTTGTAGATGATTCAAGTAGATCAGCCACTGATCCAGCTCTCCTCAGTTTCCCTATTTTTGCATCTGAAAATATGTTTATCATCGACCAGATTGTATGAATGGTCAATTAAAAAAAGTATCTCTGCGCACCTGCTGCCTGACCCGAGTATTTCTAGCATTGTGTTTCAGTCCTCCATCACCTGCAGATTTGCAATTTTCTATTTGTAACTTGTCATTTGTTCCAGTCAATACAATATTTGCCATAATACAAGTCCGAAGAAGGGTCTCAAACTGAAACACCTCCCATTCCTTCTCTCCAAAGATGCTGCCTGTCCCACTGAGTTACTCCTGCATTTTGTGTTCATCTTCGGTGTAAAGCATCTGCAGCATCAGCATTTTCTTCTTACACAATGCACAAACTCCTCCCAAACATATTTAATTTTCAGCAAAAGACACATGTGAGAGAACTTACTGACAGTCCCTGACCCCTTGGTGCAGGGGCGGAAATCTTGGGGTACAGGATTGTGTCCCCCCCCCCCCCATGCTTTGAGAGGTGGGGGACAAATCCCCTCCCCCCAATGTTTTGTCATCCGGATTTTATCAGCCCTTTCTAAGGGCAGAATCTGTCCGTTCGCGGGGTCTTTCAGCGCCCGTTGCAGCATAAAATCAAACTGCTGCATCGAGGCAATCAAGGCTCCCGATGTTGAAGCCTCCGCCGGCCGATGAAAGACCCCGTGAACGGGCTGATTCAAGCCCACGGCCGAAGCCTCGCACTAATGCATCTCGCTCTCTCCTCCAACCTTGACTCGGAGGTAATTCGCTACAGCGTGGATTCAACGCCCAATTAGCAGAGGGAACTAGGACCGGGTCACTTCCAGGGATGCGTTTCTCTATCTGGAAGGTGGATAGTCTGCTGCGGCTGCTGGCAGGTACACAGAGAGAGAGGCCACTCGGCCCACACGTTGCTGCTGTTTCAGCGCCATTGCCCATTAAAAATAAAACATTATAATTTAAACATGTGGAAATAAAGTACCAGAGTAAAAAGAGGCTACAGACTTTTGGCTGTTTAGTAGAGTTACTACTCGTGGAAAAAAACTGTTTTTATGTCTGGCTGTGGCCCAGACAAAACCTGCCCCAGACAGGACAAAGCAAGCCACCAGAGTGCAGGAGCAGAGGCAGCACGGTGGTGCAGAGTAGAGCTACGGCCTTACAGCGCCAGAGACCTGGGTTCAATCCTGACTACCGGTCGGTGTAAGGGTGATCGTTGGTCTACACGGACTCGGTTGGCCGAAGAGCGTTTTTCCACGCTGTTCCCCCCCCCCCCCTTCCCCCCCCAGGGTCTGCTCCTTCTCCAATCCTGGCTGGAAACACACAGCATCAGCGTTATACTGCTCACAGCTCAGCCACAGGCAAACCTGCTGCCGTGCAACACCCCAGGGGCATCTTGATGCATCTGCAGATACTGTGGCCGACAACATCAACACCGAAACATTTGTAGCATGACGCGGCGTGATGATGTATGAATCGCGGTGTTTTTACAAGTATCGCAACATTTTTTTGTCGTCGCTGGATTTTGAAATGTTCAAAATGTTTTGGCGACATTGAATATGATGCCGGCAGTCGCCGAAAAAGATCGGCAAGTGGGACAGGCCCTTAAATGAGTTATTTACCTCTATCGTTATGAGCAGTTGATGCAGTCTGGAAACTGCCGCAGCTCAGCTCTGCACCTTTCCACAGCTGATTCCATTTCCTTCACCTTCTGCAACAACATCTAGGAATAGAAATGAAAAACAAGTTTATTTTCAAGTTCGGAGGCTGTTTAATTCTACTCGCAGCTACTTATTTCACAACATACACGTCAAAGTTACATATATGTAATGCAAAAAAATCACTTTTCCATACTTCATATTTCCTTATGACGTGGGCCATTTCAACCCATCAAATCAATGCCAGATCTCACAAATTTTCCTTGAAACTAGTTCCTCACAAATTCCCATCAAATGCCCGCAAAATCCACCATTCAATTTAAAGCAAACTTCACTGAACTGTAGCAGCTTAACACCCAGAGGATGGGAAATGCAGGGAATTCTCTGCCCAAGTGGCTACGGAGACCAGTCCTTGAGACCAGTTCAACACCGAGGTGACTGGCCTTGATATTACAGAATTGAGAGTATGGCGTAGGTAAATGGTAGTGTTATGTGTTATATGGTTATATGGCGTTAAATGGTGCCGAGATAAATGGTCTGACGGAGAGGTGGAGCAGCTGAGGGGCAGCACGGTGGTGCAGCGGTAGAGTTGCTGCCTCACAGCACCAGAGGCCCAGGTTCAATCCCGACTACGGGTGCTATCTGTACGGAGTTTGTACGTTCTCCCCGTGACCTGCGTGGTCTTTCTCCAAGTGCTCCAGCTTCCACCCACACTCCAAAGACGTCCAGGTTTGTAGGCTAAATAGCTTAGTAAAATAGTAAATTGTCCCTAGTGTGTGCAGGATAGTGGTAGGGTGTGTGGATACTGGTCAGCGCAGGCTTTCCACGCTGTATCTCTAAAACAAAACCAAAAAAGACTAAAAGCAGCTATATCAGGCATAGTGCGAAGGAACCATGCTTGGACCAGAGGCCTTAGCCTCAGAATAAAAGGACGTTCCTTTGGGAAGGAGATGAGGAGGAATTTCTTTAATCAGAGGGTGGTGAATCTGTGGAATTCACTGCCACAGTAGGCTGTGGATCTTTTTAAGGAAGAGATAGATAGATTATTGATTAGTATGGGTGTCAGGGGTTATGGGGGGGGGGAGGCAGGGGAATGGGGTTAAGAGGGTAAGATAGATCAGCCATGATTGAATGGAGTAATAGACTTGATGAACCGGTTGGCCTCATTCAGCCCCTATCACTTATGAACCAAGACTCCTTGTGCCCTCTCTACCCCTTCTCCCACACCAGCACCAGCTCTCTCTCCCCGCACCCTCCTTGGTAATGCAACCAACTACCCGCAGCGCCGGCTCCGTCTGCTCCTCATGCATCTGCTGGATGGTGGCGATGTCAGCCTGGAAGCAAACACACGCAACGTTACACTCACCAGGGGCACGCGCCCACCCCACCTCTGTCCAACACAGAGCCAGAGCCTTTGTAGACAGAGAATACCAAATGTGTGCACATTGGTAGGTTAATTGGCCGCGGTAAATTGCCTCTTCCATGTCGACACGTGGAGAATCTGGGGGGGGGGGGATTGAAGACAATATGGAAATAATAAAGGGTAAGGTGAAAGTAAATCCAAAGGGTTTCTACATCTATATTAATAGCAAAAGGATAACGGGGAATAAAATTGGTCCATTAGAGAGTCAGGGTGGACAGCTATCTGCAGAGCCAAAAGAGATGGGGGAGATATTGAACAATTTATTTTCTTCGGTATTTACCAAGGAGAAGGATATTGAATTATGTGAGGTGAGGGAAACAAGTAGAGTAGCTATGGAAACTACGGGATTCAAAAAAGAGGAACTACTGACTCTTTTGAAAAATATAAAAGTGGATACGTCTCCAGGTCCTGACAGGATATTCCCTAGGACATTGAGGGAAGTTAGTGTAGAAATAGCCGGGGCTATGACAGAAATATTTCAATTGTCATTAGAAACGGGAATAGTGTCGGAGGATTGGCGTACTGCGCATGTTGTTCCATTGTTTAAAAAGGGTTCTAAGAGTAAACCTAGCAATTATAGACCTGTTAGTTTGACGTCAGTGGTGGGCAAATTAATGGAAAGGATACTCAGAGATAATATACAGTGGCTTGCAAAAGTTTTCATCCCCCTTGAACAGAGCAAGACGGTCAGCTTGGGCAGTATGGAGGCGCAGTGGTAGAGTTGCTGCCTTACAGCGCCAGAGACCCGAGTTTGATCCTGACTACAGGTGATGCCTGTATGAAGTTTGTACGTTCTCCCCGTGACCTGCATGGGTTTTCTCTGAGATCTTCAGTTTCTTCCCACACTCCAATGAGGTACAGGCTTGTAGATTAATTGGCTTAGTATTAATGTAAAATTGTCCCTAGTGTGTGTGGGATAGTGTTAGTGTGCGGGGATCACCGGTCGTTGTTAGACAATATATATAAGCATCTGGATAAACAGGGTCTGATTAGGAACAGTGAACATGGATTTGTGCCTGGAAGGTCATGTTTGACTAATCTTCTTGAATTTTTTGAAGAGGTTACTCGGGAAATTGATGAGGTTAAAGCAGTAGATGTTGTATAAATGGACTTCAGTAAGGCCTTTGACAAGGTTCCTCATGGAAGGTTGGTTAAGAAGGTTCAATTGTTGGGTATTAATGGTGGAGTAGCAAGATGGATTCAACAGTGTCCGTTTCGGACAAGCTGCTGGAGCACCTCAAGGCTCTCGCAATTTCGCGACCTCCCGCAGCTGCGTGAACCCCGGACTTAAAATATTCCCACGCTGGCTGTGGAACTCCCGACCCGACTGTGGATCACAGGTACTGTACCTTGAAACCCCGGGATGACCCCCAGAGCCGACGGGCTGGATCATCCAGGAACAAGGGAGCTGGAGCTGCCGACTTTGAGGGAACCCCTGTTCGTTACGGAGCTCGAGCTGCCGTCTGTGAAGGAATCCCCGTTCCAGCGCAGGTCCGCAGCAACAGCAGGTACAGCAAGTACAGTACCTGGTAACAAGGGGAAGCCTCCATTGTGTCCGGAAACGTGGCCGTCGGACAGGACTTCAGGTCAGAATGAAGCGCAGGGGCCTTCGGCCCCCTCTCCCTACTATCCTACTGGCTAATGTACAGTCCCTTGAAAACAAAGTGGAGGACTTAAGAGCAAGGCTGCTTTAACAAAGGGAGCTGAGGGAATGCTCTGTGTTCTGTTTCACAGAGACATGGCTCAACCCCAGCTCCCCAGACTCAGCGGTCCAGCCTGAAGGGTTCTCCATCCACCGTATGGACCGTACCCTGGCGTCTGCCTCATGGTCAACTTTTCGTGGTGTTCCAACGTGATAGTCTTGTCCAACTCCTGCTCTCCACACCTCGAACATCTGGCGGTGAAATGCCGTCCCTTCTACCTCCCGAGAGAATTCACCTCCGTTATCCTGATCCCGGTCTACATCCCACCCCAGGCAGACGTCCGTCTGGCACTGGAGGAGCTGCACGCCGTGGTCAACAAACACCAGACGTCTTACCCCGAGGCATTTACCACCATTGCTGGGGACTTCAATAAGGCGAACCTCAAGAAATCACTCCCCAACTTCCACCAACACGTCTCCTGCTGCACCAGAGGACCTAACACCCTCGACCACTGCTACACCACCATCAAGAATGCCTATTGCTCTATCCCTCACCCTCACTTCGGTAAGTCCGACCATACCGCGGTGCTGCTTCTTCCTGCCTACAAGCAGCAATTAAAGAGCGCACCCCCAGAAGTGAGGACAGCACAGAGCTGGTCGGGGGGGGGGGGGGGGGGGGGGCAGAAGAACAACTCCAGGACTGTTTGGAGTCTGTAGACTGGGCAATGTTCAAGGACTCGGCAACGGACTTGAACGAATATGCCACAGTCGTTACAGACTTCATAAAGAAATGTGTGGAGGACTGCATCCCTACAAAAACCTTCCGAGTGTTTCCCAATCAGAAACCTTGGATGAACTTTGAGATCCGCACTCTCCTGCAGTCCAGACACAGGGCATTCACATCCAATGATACAGTGGCCTACACGAAGACCAGATACGACCTTGGTAAGGCCATCAAAAAGGCCAAAAGGGACTTCTGCTCCAAACTGGAGGACGAGACAGATGTTCGGCAGCTGTGGCGGGGCCTGAATGCAATCACCTCCTACAAGGCAAAACCAGGAGGCAGCTCGAATGTCGGTGTAACATCACTCCCTGACGAGCTCAATGCGTTTTACGCACGCTTTGACAGGGAGAATACTGATGTGCCTTCCCGATCCCCCATTCGCTGTGATGGCATTTCTGTCTCATTCACAGAGTCCGACGTCAGGAAATCCTTCAGAGGGGTGAACCCTCGAAAAGCGCCTGGACCTGATGGTATACACAGTCGTGTTCTAAAAACCTGTGCGGACCAACTGGCGGGAGTTTTTACGGACATTTTCAACCTCTCATTTCTGAGGTCTGAGGTCCCCAGCTGCTTTAAAAGGGCATCAATTATACCAGTGCCCAAGAAGAGTAAGGTGATGTGCCTCAATGACTATCGACCAGTGGCACTAACGCCGGTGGTGATGAAGTGCTTTGAGAGGATGATCATGGAGCAAATCAATTCCTACCTCCACAAAAACCTGGACCCCCTGCAGTTCGCGTACCGCCACAACAGATCAACGATGGATGCGATCTCGCTGGCCCTCCACTCCGCACTGGACCACTTGGACAACAAAAACTCATATGTCAGGCTCTTATTCATTGATTACAGCTCGGCATTTAACACAATCATCCCCTCCAAACTGGTTAGCAAACTCGCAGAACTGGGTCTCTGCGCATCCCTCTGCAACTGGATCCTCGACTTCCTAATCCACAGGCCACAGTCTGTTCGTAATAACCATATATAACAATTACAGCACGGAAACAGGCCATCTCGGCCCTACAAGTCCGTGCCGAACAACATTTTTTCCCTTAGTCCCACCTGCCTGCACTCATACCATAACCCTCCATTCCCTTCTCATCCATATGCCTATCCAATTTATTTTTAAATGATACCAACGAACCTGCCTCCACCACTTCCACTGGAAGCGCATTCCACTCCGGTACCACTCTCTGAGTAAAGACGTTCCCCCTCATGTTACCCCTAAACTTCTGTCCCTTAATTCTGAAGTCATGTCCTCTTGTTTGAATCTTCCCTATTCTCAAAGGGAAAAGCTGATCCATATCAACTCTGTCTATCCCTCTCATCATTTTAAAGACCTCTATCAAGTCCCCCCTTAACCTTCTGCGCTCCAGAGAATAACGACCTAACTTATTCAACCTTTCTCTGTAACTTAGTTGTTGAAACCCAGGCAACATTCTAGTAAATCTCCTCTGTACTCTCTCTATTTTGTTGACATCCTTCCGATAATTGGGCGACCAAAATTGTACACCATACACCAGATTTGGTCTCACCAATGCCTTGTACAATTTTAACATTACATCCCAGCTTATATACTCAATGCTCTGATTTATAAAGGCTAGCATACCAAAAGCTTTATTTACCACCCTATCTATATGAGATTCCACCTTCAAGGAACTATGCACGGTTATTCCCAGATCCCTCTGTTCAACTGTATTCTTCAATTCCCTACCATTTACCATGTACGTCCTATTTTGATTTGTCCTGCCAAGGTGTAGCACCTCACATTTATCAGCATTAAACTCCATCTGCCATCTTTCAGCCCATTCTTCCAAATGGCCTAAATCACTCTGTAGACTTTGGAAATCCTCTTCATTATCCACAACACCCTCTATCTTGGTATCATCTGCATACTTACTAACCCAATTTACCACACCTTCATCCAGATCATTGATGTACATGACAAACAACAAAGGACCCAACACAGATCCCTGAGGCACCCCACTAGTCACCTGCCTCCAACCCGACAAACAACCATCCACCATTACCCTCTGGCTTCTCCCATTCAGCCACTGTTGAATCCATCTTGCTACTCCTGCATTTATACCCAACAGTTGAACCTTCTTAACCAACCTTCCATGAGGAACCTTGTCAAAGGCCTTACTAAAGTCCATATAGACAACATCCACTGCTTTACCCTCGTCAATTTTCCTAATAACCTCTTCAAAAAATTCAAGAAGATTAGTCAAACATGACCTTCCAGGCACAAATCCATGCTGACTGTTCCTAATCAGACCCTGTTTATCCAGATGCTTATATATATATTATCTCTAAGTATCTTTTCCATTAATTTGCCCACCACTGAAGTCAAACTAACAGGCCTATAATTGCTAGATATTGGTGGAAATGTGTCAGCCTCGATAACAATCAGCACGGGATCACCTCAAGGCTCCGTGCTCAGCCCCCTGCTGTACTCACTCTATACTCATGACTGCGTAGCCGGTCACAGTGCGAACTCCATCATCAAGTTCGCTGACGACACCACTGTTGTGGGACGTATCACTGATCGGGGATGAGTCAGAGTATAGAAGAGAGATCGAGCAACTGTCCATATGGTGCCAACGCAATAACCTGGCCTCAACACCAGCAAAACCAAGGAAATGATTGTGGACTTTGGAAGGAGTACGAGGGGGACCCACAGCCCCATTTATATCAACGGGTCGATGGTTGAAAGGGTCAAGAGCTTCAAATTCCTGGGCGTGCACATCTCTGAAGACCTTTCCTGGTCCGAGAACACTAATGCAATTATCAAAAAAGCTCATCAGCGCCTCTATTTCCTGAGAAGATTATGGAGAGTCGGTTTGTCAAGGAAGACTCTCTCTAACTTCTACAGGTGCACAGTAGAGAGCATGCTGACCGGTTGCATCATGACTTGGTTTGGCAATTTGAGCGCCCTGGAGAGGAAAAGACTACAAAAAGTAGTAAACACTGCCCAGTCCATCATCGGCTCTGACCTTCCTTCCATCGAGGGGATTTATCGCAGTCGCTGCCTCACAAAGGCTGGCAGTATCACAAAGACCCACACCATCCTGGCCACACACTCATCCCGCTGCTACCTTCAGGTAGAAGGTACAGGAGCCTGAAGACTGCAACAACCAGGTTCAGGAATAGCTACTTCCCCACAGCCATCAGGCTATTAAACCTGGCTCGGACAAAACTCTGATTATTAATAACCACTTTCTGTTATTTGCACTTTATCAGTTTATTTATTCATGTGTGTATATATTTATATCATGGTATATGGACACACTGATCTGTTTTGTAGTAAATGCCTACTATGTTCTGTGTGCTTAAGCAAAGCAAGAATTTCATTGTCCTATACAGGGACACATGACAATAAACTCACTTGAACTTGAACTTGAACTTGTCCTCTTCTCTGGGACTGTATTTCTTCTTCAGTTCCTTGACTGGAACCAGTGCTCTGGCTCTGCATCTCCGAGGTCTTAGCCTGGTCGTCTTTCTCTGGCTGTCCCTCTCCGAGGTCTTAGCCTGGTTGTCCTTCTCTGGCTGTGCCTCTCCGAGGTCTTGGCCTTCTTCGCTTCGATTCATTCTTCTGTCCCTCTCTCTGGGACTGGCATTTAATCCCCGCCGGAGGTATCCTACTACTTAATGTAGCGGTAGATTATCATATCTTTCAGGTACTTAGCACCCTAGCCGCTATTTGGATGAGAATGGTTGAAGGGGGTGTCTTCTAAACACATGCAAATCAACTCACAGAGACCTTCAGAGCTTCTTCTCAGATATGACTTCAAAACAGTCGTTTGATGAATAAAGGCTTTGTTGTTGATAGAAAACAGTGAAATACATCCTTCTTCCTACTCGTTACTGCAATCTTCTTCGAACTCCAGCTTACTATTTAGACATTAATAAACTCCTCGTGTCTCCGTAACACTGGCAAGATCTCCTTTAGATCTTCCATGGATGCGGCATGGCCCGCATGATCTTATACATTCCTACATGTTCTTACATGGCTCTTACATGTTCTTACATGATCTTACATGGGAGAAGGGTTAACGTTCCCCATGGTCTCCAAACTAATCTAAAAGACTAAACTTCTGCGCAAGCAGCTAAGCTCCGAACACTCCCAAAACACGTCATAAATCCCACCCACAATATAACAAGCAGTCTAAAATGGAAACATAGAAACATATAAACATAGAAAATAGATGCAGAAGTAGGCCATTCGCCCCTCCGAGCCTGCACCGCCATTCATTATGATCATGGCTGATCATCCAACTCAGTATCCCATCCCTGCCTTCTCTCCATACCCCCTGATTCCTTTAGCCACAAGGGCCACATCTAACTCCCTCTTAAATATAGTTAATGAACTGGCCTCAACTACCTTCTGTGACAGAGAATTCCACAGATTCACCACTCTCTGTGTGAAAAATGTTTTTCTCATCTCGGTCCTAAAATATTTCCCCCTTATCCTTAAACTGTGACCGCTTGTTCTGGACTTCCCCAACATCGGGAATAAACTTCCTGCATCCAGCCTGTCGAACCCCTCAAGAATTTTGTAAATTTCTATAAGATCTTACAACAATCCTCTAAATTCTAGCGAGTACAAACCGAGTCTATCCAGTATTTCTTCATATGAAAGTCCTGTCAGAAATATCCCACAGTTTGTGACCGCTTCAGCACTACTCCACAGTGTTCCACTACATCCGTACAACTCCACAGTGTGTAACTCCATCAGTTGTACCCCACTGTATGTTACTCTATCAGAACCTCCCCACAATGTGTCACCATCAGAACTACCTGACAGGTTATCATTCCAGCAGTATTATCCCACAATATGTCACTCCATCACTACTACCCCCAAAGTGTGTCCCTCCATCAGAGCTACTCCAGAATATGTCATACATCAGTATTACCTCACAGTGTGTCACTCCATCAGGAGTACCCTACAGAGTGTCACTCCATCAGTGCTGCCACACATTTGGTCAGTTCATCAGTACTACCTCGCAGTGTATCACTCCATCTGTACTGGTCCACACTATGTCACTCCATCACTACTACCCCCAAAGTGTGTCCATCCATCAGAGCTACTCCAGAATATGTCATACATCAGTACTACCCCACAATGTGTCACCCCATCAATACTACTCCACATTGTGTTGCTCCATCAGTACTTCACCAAACTATGCCACTCCATCAGGACAACCACATAGCGTGGTGTCCTGGGCCTCCTCCATTGTCAGAGTGAGGCCCAGCGCGAATTGGAGGAACAGGACCTCATATTTCGCTTGGGCAGCTAACACACCAGCAGTATGAACATTGACTTCTCTAACTTCAAGTAGCCCTTGCTTTCCACCTTTCTTCATCCTCTTCCCCTTCCCAGTTCTCCCACCAGTCTTACTGTCTCCGACTACATTGTATCTCTGTCCCACCCACTCATGTGACATTAGTCTGAAGAAGGATCTCGCCCCGAAACGTCACCCATTCGTTCTCTCCAGTGATGCTGCCTGTCCTGCTGATTTACTTCAGCATTGTGTGTATATTTCCGCTACAGAATGTCACTCCATCTGTACTACCATACATTTTATCAATTCATTAGTACTACATGTGTACCATTCCACAATATGTCACCCTATCAGTAATGCGCCATAGTGTATCTCTCCATCAGTATTACCCCAATGTGACACTCCATCAATGCTCCCCCTCAATAAGTCACTCCATCAGTACTACCCCGTAGTGTGTAATTCCATCTGCACTAACACACATTGTATTACTCCATCAGTATTACCCCACACCGTTTGTCACTTCAAATGTACCACCCCAGAGTGTCAGTCCATCTCTACGTCCCCAGAGTGTCACACCATCAGTACTACTCTTCAGTGTAATTCCATCAGATCTACCCCACAGTGTTTCCCTCCATCAGCAGTACCATAGAATGTGTCACTACATCAGTAATACCCCAAAGAGTGTCACTCCATCAGCACTGCCCTTGAATATATCATTACATATGTGTCTCTCTATCAGTACTACAACACAATGTGTCATTTCATCAGGACTACCCCACAGTGTGTCATTCCATAGTTACTAGCACAAAATGTCATTATTTCAGTGCTACCCCACAGCGTGGCATTACATCATTACTAGCCGCACTGTGTTACTCCATCACGACAAACCCACAGTTCAACATTCCAATAGAACTACCCCACGGCGTGTCACTCCATCAGTACTATTTCACAGTATCATTCCAGCAGTGCTGCCCCACAGTGTCACTTCCATCAGTCCTACCCACATAATGTCAGCCCATCTGTACTACGCCACAGTGTGTCAGTCCATCAGTACCACCACAGTATGTCCCTCCATCAGTACCACCACAGTGTGTCACTCCATCAGTACCACCACAGTGTGTCCCTCCATCAGTACCAGCACAGTGTGTCACTCCATCAGTACCACCACAGTGTGTCCCTCCATCAGTACCACCACAGTGAGTCACTGCGTCAGTTCGGCCCCATTTTCACCCCTCCATCAGTACTATCCCACTGTGTGTCTCTCCATCAGTGGACGGAGAGAGGGCAGCCCAGAGATGGGAAATAGAGAGCGTAGGGGAGAGAGTTACAGTTCAGAGAGAGCGACAGCAGTGAGGATGGAGGGAGAGAGAAAGAGAGGAGGGAGAGGTGCTGCATCATTGCCGTTTTATTTAGGTTTAGGACAATTCTGAGGCGGTAATGTTTCTGTTCTCTGAGTGTCGTGAATCTTTGGGTCGTTCCTCCTCAAAGGTTAATTCAGAAACAAGGGTTCTGAACTTAGAGAAAGGTAACTTTGAGGGTATGAGACGTGAATTGGCCAAGATAGACTGGCGATTGATTCTTAATGGGTTGACGGTGGATATGCAATGGAAGGCATTTAAAGACTGCATGCATGAACTACAACAATTGTTCATCCCAGTTTGGCAAAAGAATAAATCATGGAAGGCAGTGCATCCATGGATAACAAGGGAAATCAGGGATAGTATCAAAACAAAAGATGAAGCGTACAAATTAGCCAGATAAAGCAGCCTACCAGAGGACTGGGAGAAATTCAGAGTCCAGCAGAGGAGGACAAAGGGCTTAATTAGGAAAGTGAGAATAGATTATGAAAGAAAACTGGCAGGGAACATAAAAACTGACTGCAAAAATGTTTATAGATTTGTGAAGAGAAAAAGATTAGTTAAAACAAATGTAGGTCCCTCGCAGTCAGAAACAGGTGAATTGATCATGGGGAACAAGGACATGGCAGACCAATTGAATAACTACTTTCGTTCTGTCTTCACTAAGGAAGACATAAATAATCTGCCGGATATAGCAGGGGACCGGGGGTCAAATGAGATGGAGGAACTGAGTGAAACCCAGGTTAGCCGGGAAGTGGTGTTAGGTAAATTGAATGGATTAAAGGCCGATAGATCCCCAGGGCCAGATAGGCTGCATCCCAGAGTACTTAAGGGAATAGCCCCAGAAATAGTGGTTGCATTAGCGATAATTTGTCAACACTCTTTAGATTCTGGAGTAGTTCCTGAGGATTGGAGGGTAGCTAATGTAACCCCACTTTTAAAAAAGGGAGAGAGAGAGAAAACGGAGAATTACAGACCAGTTAGTCTAACGTCGGTAGTGGAGAAACTGCTAGAATCAGTTATTAAAGATGGGATAGCAGCACATTTGGAAAGTGGTGAAATCATTGGACAAAGTCAGCATGGATTTATGAAAGGTAAATCATGTCTGACGAATCATATAGAATTTTTCGAGGATGCAACTAGTAGAGTAGATAAGGGAGAACAAGTGGTTGTGTTATATCTGGACTTTCAGAAGGCTTTCGACAAGGTCCCACATAAGAGATTAGTATACAAACTTAAAACACACTGTATTGGGGGTTCAGTATTGATGTGCATAAAGAACTGGCTGGCAGACAGGAAGCAAAGAGTAGGAGTAAACGGGTCCTTTTCAGAATGGCAGGCGGTGACTAGTGGGGTACCGCAAGGCTCAGTGCTGGAACCCCAGCTATTTACGATATATATTAATGATTTGGACTAGGGAATTGAATGCAACATCTCCAAGTTTGCGGATGACACGAAGCTGGGGGGCAGTGTTAGCTGTGAGGAGGATGCTAGGAGGCTGCAAGGTGACTTGGATAGGCTGGGTGAGTGGGAAAATGCATGGCAGATGCAGTATAATGTGGATAAATATGAGGTTATCCACTTTGGTGGCAAAAACAGGGAAGTAGACTATTATCTGAATGGTGGCCGATTAGGAAAAAGGGAGATGCAACGAGACCTGGGTGTCATGGTACAACAGTCATTGAAAGTAGGCATGCAGGTGCAGCAGGCAGTGAAGAAGACGAATGGTATGTTAGCATTCATAGCAAAAGGATTTGAGTATAGGAGCAGAGAGGTTCTTCTGCAGTTGTACAGGGTCCTGGTGAGACCACACCTGCAGTATTGCGTACAGTTTTGGTCTCCTAATATGAGGAAAGACATTCTTGCCATAGAGGGAGTACAGAGAAGGTTCACCAGACTGATTCCTGGGATGCCAGGACTTTCATATGAAGAAAGACTGGATAGACTCGGCTTGTACTCGCTAGAATTTAGAAGATTGAGGGGGGATCTTATAGAAACTTACAAAATTCTTAAGCGGTTGGACAGGCTAAATGCAGGAAGATTGTTCCCGGTGTTGGGGAAGTCCAGAACAAGGGGTGACAGTTTAAGGATAAGGGGGAAATCCTTTAGGACCGAGTTGAGGAAATTATTTTTTACACAGAGAGTGGTGAATCTGTGGAATTCTCTGCCACAGAAGGTAGTTGAGGCCAGTTCATTGGCTATATTTAAGAGGGAGTTAGATGTGGCCCTTGTGGCTAAAGGGATCAGGGGGTATGGAGAGAAGGCAGGTACAGGATACGGAGTTGGATGATCAGCCATGATCATATTGAATGGCGGTGCAGGCTCGAAGGGCCGAATGGCCTACTCCTGCACCTATGTTCTATGTTTCTATGTTTCACGGCTTTAGAAGCTGATTTACATTTTACTCCAGCACTGAAATTGTCGAGCGATTTAAGAAAAAAAATCACAGAACGGACGTCGGAACATTTCTTCAGCAAAAACCTGCACTCCTAGAAAATATATCTAGGGCAGATAGGAGACTAAACGCATTTTAACCCCGCTATCCCGTCAAAGGCACCAAAGTCGCGCACACGGAGAGTGGCAGAACTGCAGCGCTACTGAAGGTAAGTTGTGTAACATACCTACTATAAATTGTCACTCCAACCTTACTACCCCCCAGTGTGTCGTTCCATCAGTACTATACAAGTGTGCCATTCCATCCGTTCTATCCAACAATGTGTCACTGTATCAGTACTCCCCCACAGTGCTTCACTACATGTACGACACCACAGTGTGTAATTCCACCAGTACCATCTATCAGTGTGTCTCTCCATCAGTACTACCCCATAGTGTGTCACTCCATCAGTATTACCCCATTGTGTGTCTCTCCATCAGTACTACCCCATAGTGTGTCTCTCCATCAGTATTACCCCATAGTGTGTCTCTCCATCACTACTACCCCCTAGTGTGTCAGTCTATCAGTACTACCCCATAGTGTGTCAGTCTATCAGTACTCCCACACAGTGCTTCACTACATGTACGACACCACAGTGTGTAATTCCACCAGTACCATCTATTAGTGTGTCTCTCCATCAGTACTACCCCCTAGTGTGTCAGTCTATCAGTGGTACCCTACAGTGTTTCACTACAGCAGTTCGACCCCACAGTGTGTGATTCCATCAGTATTATCCAATAATGTGTCTCTCCATCAGTACTACCCCATAGTGATTCACGCCATCAGTACTACCCCACAGTATTGCACTTATTCAGAAACACCCACAGTGTGCCATTCGTCAGTACTAACCCGCAGTGCGCCAGTCCATCAATAATACACCACAGTGCGTCATTCCATCAGTACTACCACACACTGTGTCACTCCATTAGTATAGCACCACCGTGTGCCAGTCCATCAGTAACGTGGAACATAGGGCTGATCATCCCCAATCAGTACCCCGTTCCTGCCTTCTCCCCATATCCTCCGACTCGGCTATTTTTAAGATCCCTATCTAGCTCTCTCATAAAAGCATCCAGAGAACCGGCCTCCACCTGAGGCAGAGAATTCCACAGACTCGCCACTCTCTGTGAGAAAAAGTGTTTCTTCGTCTCCGTTCTAAATGGCTTACTCCTTAGTCTTAAACTGTGGCCCCTGGTTCTGGACTCCCCCAACATCGGGAACATGTTTCCTGCTTCTAGCGTGTCCAAACCCTTAACAATCTTACATGTTTCAATGAGATCTCCTCTAATCCTTCTAAACTCCAGAGTGTACAAGCCCAGCCGCTCCAGTCTCTCTGCATATGAGTCCCGCCATCCCGGGAATTAACCTTGTAAACCTACGCTGCACTCCCTCAAAAGCAATAATGTAGTTCCTCAAATTAGGGGACCAAAACTGCACACAATACTCCAGGTCTGGTCTCACTAGGGCCCTGTACAACTGCAGAAGGACCTCTTTGCTCCTATATTCGTTTGTTCGTGTTATAAAGGCCATTCGCTTTCTTCACTGCCTGCTGAACCTGCATGGTTACTTTCATAGAGTGATGGACAAGGGCCCCCCAGATCCCGTTGTAATTTCCCTTTCCCAACTTGACGCCATTTAGATAGTAAACTGCCTTCCTGTTTTTGATACCAAAGGGGATAGCCTCACATTTATCCCCATTAAGCTTCATCTGTCATGAATCTGTCCAAGTCACCCTGCATTCTCATGGCATCATCCTCACAGTTCACACTGCCATCCAGCTTTGTGTCATCTGCAAATTTGTTGATGTTACTTTGAATCCCCTCATCCAAATCATTGATGTATATTGCAAATAGCTGCGGTCCCACCACCGAGCCTTGCGGTACCCCAGTAGTCACGGCGTGCCATTCTGAAAGGGGCCGTTAATCCCTACTCTTTGAATACACTCGCTCACATATTCTTTATACTCACGAAAACGCACACATTCTTACACAGTTCGTCGCAATGTCATATACCTTTGCAGACACTAGTACACACTCACCCCATACACACAAATACATTCACACACTCACTCGTACCCATGAATTGGTTCACAACACGAACACTAAAATGCACACTCTCACACGCTGACATTGTTGTACACTCACACTCATCGTATACACACTCATGCTGTCACAAAAGCGTAAACGCCCACTCAAATGCAGTCACCGATTGGGGCATATTTAAGCTATTCGGTCCATAAAATCTACTCCGCAATTCAATCATGGCTGGTTTATCTTCCCCTCCTGCCCCATAGGTGTGTTAAACACACACACATATAAACACGCACACACCCACACGCACGCACACACACACACACACACACACACACACACACACACACACACACACACACACACACACACACACACACACACACACACACACACACACATACACACACACACACACACACACACACACACACACACACACACACACACACACACACACACACACACACACACACACACACACACACACACCACCAGCCGTGAGTGAGTAAATTGCCAGCCCACTTCCCGTGCAAAGACGGAAACCGCTGTCAAAACATGGAGGGGACCGGGGAACAGGGGGGACACAATTTCATGGCGGCCGCGCGCGCATGCGCACATTCACACACACACGCGCGCGAGGCTTCGGCGGCGCAATCCAGCGCTAAATGCAGTTTAACTCTGCCTGTCTCACCGGGTTAACCACAGCCCTGTCTGGACTGACGGGATAACAGCGCTGCTTCTCCACGCTGGCCATATTTCCCGCAAGTCCAGGCAGGGTTGTAAGCTCACCTGGCGGGACAGGCAGAGTTAGTTGGGTTTAGCGCTGTTTCTCTACGCTGACCCGTCTGACTGCCGACCAAAGATATAGCGGAGGATCTTTGCTGCCGACCTCTCTGACCACTCGCGTGGGGGGGGGGGGGTACTCTGGTGGGGACGGGACAGCGCCGGAGAGCCGGCCGGGATCATCCTGGAGGGCCACTCCTCCCTCCTCCAATCGTCGCGATGAATCATGTCCCGCCCCCATTGCCTGCTGACCGACTACTCTCTCCTCCAATCCGCGCCATCGATCATCAGTCCCACCACCACTGTCTCGCGAAAAACGGAGCTTTCACCAGATTTTTAATTCCGGATTACAAAAATTTGGGGGGGGTGTCCCCCACCTCTCAAAACATGGAGGGGTCGTGTCCCCTCTGCCCCCCATGGTTTTCCACCCCCCTGTTCCCGTGAATGACTGAACTGCCAGTCCACCGGCCGTGATTGAGTGAACTACCAGCCCACCAGACATGAATGACTGAACTGCCAGCCCACCAGCCGTGAGTGAGTGAACTGCCAGCCCACCAGCCGTGCGTGAGTGAACTGCCAACCCACCAGACGTGAATGACTGAACTGCCAGCCCTCCAGCCGTGAGTGAGTGAATTGCAGTCCCACCGGCCGTGAGTGAGTGAACTGCCAGCCCATCAGCCGTGAGTGAGTGAACTGCCAGCCCAGCAGCCGTTGGTGACTGAACTGCCAGCCCACCAGCTGTGAGTGAGTGAACTGCAGTCCCACCAGACGTGAGTGAGTGAACTGCAGTCCCGCCAGCCGTGAGTGAGTGAACTGCCAGCCCACCAGCTGTGAGTGAGTGAACTGCAGTCCCATCAGCCGTAAGTGACTGAATTGCCAGTCCCACCTGCCGTGAGTGAGTGAGTGAACTGCAATCCCACCAGCCGTGAGTGAGTGAACTGTCAGCCCACCAGCCGTGCGTGAGTGAACTGCCAGCCCACCAGCTGTGAGTGACTGAACTGCCAGCCCAGCAGTCGTGACGGGGTGAACAGCCAGCCCACCAGCCGTGACTGGCTGAACTACGAGTACAAGAATCCATTCGGCTCTTGTCCATACTAGCCCTCTGGAACCCAGAACCTTCGGCCCACAACACACATCCTAGCCCTCCAGTAAGCCCCCCACAACTGGCCACCAATATTGGAATTGGCGGAGAGTGGAATAATGCGTTTCGGGTCCAGCCCTCCCGTTTAAACATGTGACCCAACGGGTCCAACTTAGTCTAGTATTCTCAAACAGTGTCTCACAAACAAAAATCCGCACGCACTCACACACGCAAATACTCTCATCCACACTTACTAGTGCTCACACTCTCAAACACACACTCACGCTCTCACGCAGACGCTAACACAAGCATATAAAGTCACTCTTAAAATCTCTGCCGCATTCACACACGCATACGCGCCTGCACACTTGCACACTTTGTGTTTCAGAAGGATTCCGGGGTGTTCGTGGCGAGCTGCGCAACGCAGCGCAGCCGGGAATGTTCCCGCTGAACAGAGCCGCCCTTCATTCGGCCCAGTAGCGAGGATGGAGCCGCGAGCAATGACAGAGAGCGAGGTGGGCCGTCGGACAGCGAGGAAGGCCGCCGAGAACGAAAGGGGGCCCCCGCTGCGGCGGCAGGCAGGACTTAGAATTATTCGGCCAACGTTTGTGACTTTGTCGGCGCCAAAATGTGGCGAGGGTTGTGTGCGGCCTAGGTGAGATCTGCTACATGATTTTACCGCGTTGTCTGCAAACCGAAGTATTTTACTCTACCTGGGTACACGTGACAATAAAATGCCATTGAATAATTGAAACTCTTGCAAACGAATACACTTACACACACACACACACACACTCCAACTGATTTGCACAATCTCACACATTCACACTTAAATACACGTGCTAACACACCCATGCATGGACACACATTTCCATAGTGTCACACACACACAATAACCAATGCGAGTCAGGATGCATCTCTGGAGAGGTTTAGTTTAGTTTTTCAGTTTGGTTTAGTTTATTGTCACGTGTACCGAGGTACAATGAAATGATTTTGCTGCGTATAGATAACCTTTACAGTGTCTAGATACCTGATAAGGGGATAAAGTTCAGTGCAAGATAAAGCCAGTAAAGTTCCATCAAGGAGAGATTAGTGTGTGCCATCGTCTGGATTGTGTCCACAAATTGCTGCAATTACTTACTGTCTTGGATGGAGCTTCTTCTTCTTGCGAGTGAAACATGAACCAAAGGAATAGTTAGATCTCAAGTCTGTGTTGAGCAGCCAGGTTGTTGTCTCTGTTGGCGTCAATGTCTTCCAGGCCCTGACCGAGCTCCATTTGGTGGGTGTTAGAGCGGTCACCCGGAGATGACTGGCTTGTCTTGACTGTCTGTTGTTCAGCTCCTCATTCACAGGCTGGGCTCTGGCGGAGGGAGCCCCCATCTCCACACGCTGGCATTGAAACGCCCAACTCCAATACCAAGGCTGTTGAGCTTCACCCATGTTCCTTTGGGGATCTCAGACCGTGAACAGCTTTTATCTGGTGAAGAGATGTAGCTGTGTAATGGAGATGAGGTTGCCACCCACTCCTGTGACCACTTGGTGGCTATCCAGTGTGCTTTTGTCTCAGTTGGCTGGATGGGGTGGGAGATTGCAACCTTCACGTGGTCCGCCCTGTTTCGACAAATGCAATCAACACGGCGTGCACAATCAAAGAAGATCATATAGAACAAGTTGTCCCACAACTTTAGGCTGTGCACGCACGAAGAAGAAGTTGGCTGGATGTATGCTAGGAGTTATTTTCCATGTGGAGCTAAGGGGTGATGGGACTTCAGTCGGCGAGGCCTCTGCTCTCTGCTGATAGCCCGATGGAGGAGTGGATCTGGGTCTATGGCACGATGGGACAGTGCCAGAGTTGCTGCTTGCCTTCGGATCCCTGCAGGTGGAATGCCTGCAAGTATAGGGAGCTGCTCGACTGGAGTTGGCTGAAGGCACACAGTGATGGTTTGCAAGGTGCTGTTCAGGCTCATGTCTACCAGGCTAGTATGTCTACTCCTTCTCCATACGAGTGCGCAGTACTCATCTGGGGCATACACAAGAGCTAAGGCAGAGGTGTGATGACTCCCCGACTTGTTCCTGCCAGGCGTGTGATGAGGCCGCGACGTGCCAGGACCTTGTCGCGGAGACCAGCCAGGTGTTGAGGAAATATAAGCGACATGTCCAGCTTTACGGAGTTGTCCAGATGGAGCTGTTCCCAAACCAAGCTGCGATGGTTTTTTGATTAAAAAATACCTTATATGGTGCAACTGTAGATGTTGGTGAGAGTTGTTGGCGACATGCCGATATACATATGCCTTCTCAGAACATGAATAGGTGACGCTTTCGCTCGGGACCCTTCTCCAGACTGATTGTGGTAGGAAGGGGAGAAGGCTGGAACAGAGGGAGGCAGGAAAAGGTGTGCGGATGCGGATGCAGATTAATAGGGTTGTTATAGTCATGTGGTTGATACCTGAGATTCAGTAATAATAATAATAATAATAATAATAATAATAATAATAATAATAATAATAATAATAATAATAATAATAATAATAATTATTATTATTATTATTATTATTATTATATTATAATAATAATAATAATAATAATAATAATAATAATAATAATAATAATAAACTTTATTACGGCCTCGAAGTCCAGACAAGGAGCAACATTACATAAAAATACATTGCATATTAAAACATATCATAAAGTACATATAACATCTTAGTATATCACTTATAAAAGTGTGAGATATATTGTTTGTGCTCACAATCACTACTCAGAGACTAAATCGTGGAAACAAGAAATGCTTTATTTGCGAGTCTGCAGAATCGGGTGCCTCTCCAAGTTGAGACACACCGAGCAAAGGAAAAACGTCTACTTTTATACAATTCAGTATACAGTCTTTATTGATCGGACGTCTCCCCTTCTGACCCCTTCCAATCAGGGTACCGAGGTTCACAATCTTCCAACCCTCCCCTCCGTGCGTCATCAATCATTCCCTCTCCTCCCACATCATACATCGCATGTACATTTAAATTAGGTTCTTTGTCATGAGGGGCGTACAGTTAGTATTCAGTTAACTCATTAAGCATGCACAGTATCTGTGCCCTAACCTAATTAATTGCCTTTGACCTAAAGAATAGCTTCTGCGTTGTCAGCTACATTCCTTACCTCATCTTGTTATGGGACAATGTTATCAACAGCTCTGAAGGTCTGACTGTTTGTTCGAATCACAAGGTTGGTGTTTCCAGTTACTCAGCCCATCACAAGGTCGGTGACTACAACCGTTCGGCCCCTCACAATGGTGGTTTAATCATCTTATCCCTCACAATCCTCCCTTTTTCTTTTGCTACGCATCCTGTATTAAACCCCATTCCTAGACTTCCTGCTGTTCCAAAGCTAATAACATTCTTTTTATCTCTCGTTCCTCTGGGTCCTCTCTCGGCCTCATTATCATTATCTTCTGGACGCCCCCTTTCTCCCCCATGGGGACTACAACTGCCTGCATTTGGCTTATACTTCTAGTTATAAGAACCCTGAGACATGGTATACAACAGGGGAGAATGATTAATGCAGCTAAGGCCCATAAAATCACTAGTCCCACCGCTTTCCACCAGGCTCCTCCTAAGTTGTAATCCCACCATCCTGCTCCCATGATTGTGTTCCATCTCTGTACCGGGACATGTGCTATTTTTCTGATTCCTTCTGATATATCCATTACTGCTTGCCCGTTGTCATCAATGTTTAGGCAGCAATTAGAGAGGTTGAATTTTCCGCATACTCCTCCCTCTTCGGCTAGTAAGTAGTCTAAGGCCAAACGGTTTTGGTATATCGCTGTTCTCATCTGTGTCTGCTGCTTCGCCAACATCTCTAGTGCAGATGCAGTCTGGTTAGTAATTACTTCCAGCACTGCCTGTAGTCTTATGATCCAATTTAACATATACACTGGGGTCCGGTAGCCCCAGGATCCGTCCTGTGCCCAAGTGGCTGGTCCATAATATGAGATGATTCTTGCAGGTGGCCACTCATCATTTTCCCATTTTCCGATGTTCATTCCTCTCTTCGTTCGGTGTAGATCGTCAAAGATGGGTGTGCCTAGCGACCGCCCCTCCTCAGTGGTCAACAGAAAAAAACCCTGGTTGTACCAGTCCAATTAAACAAGTCCCACTCCATTTTTCTGGCAATACCGAGTATGCCTTGTGTCCGCATATCCATAGCAGTCCTTCAGGGGCAGGTCCACTAGAGGTAACATTGTTCCATATGTCCTGCAACACTGGAATTCCCTGGTAAGGGTTGTTCCCGGTGCAATTCCATAATCCAGTCGTTTCGCTTCCATCAGTCTTCATCCAGATAGTACAGTTTCCTTCATCCTTTACAGTGGGATATCATTGAAGTTCCTCTGGCCACCACACTCGGGATTGATTTGGCCACTGGGTGATGATGCGCTGGCAGGGGCTGCTGCCTACTAGGATGGCATCCTTTGCCCAGGGCCTGGCGATACACTCAGTTCCAACCGGGGTGTGTGTCAGGACCCATTCCTGGGGACTTCGATCTCTTCCCACCGTCAAATTCCACTTTATCAGGTCCCATACCTCAATGATAGATCCTCTCCATGGCCAGCGTGAGCTCATCAGCGGTCCTCCACAAACCCAACAGTTAGTCACATTCAGGGTTCTGGCTATCCGGAGGGCCAAGTCCACAAACAGGTTTCTCCCCACTTCGGGGATCTCAATCTGCTGCTTTATTTAATCATACATAGTCTGGTGCAGTTGAGTAGAAGGCTGGGAAGGTGGGGGAGGTTTGTTGACTACTGCTTCTGCTAACTTCCCTATCACTACCTCCTTAATTCTGTCTAATGTTTCATCCCTGGCTCGGGAAGGGATGTCTAACTGTCCTCCCTTGGTCATGCAGACCCATTTCTCCCCTTTTGGGCAGGTAATGTGCCCAACACTTCCTACATGTCCCTTATTTTCTACTACATAATACCCCCTCCCTCCGTCCTGACAAACAGCTCTAGTCCTTAGGTCGTAGCAAACATCACTTACATGGGAATGATATGTAAATGCTCTGGTTGTTCGCCCTCCATATCTGATAGGATGGTAGCACTTATCACAGTTATTAACACTTCTTATAATGGTTACATATATAGTTAGTAATACTACAACTGCTCCTTTCATGCTGTTAGTTTCATACACTTATTTCTTACTGAAAGTTAATGCCAGGGGCTTATTCCCTGGTTTTACCGTCCACTGATCGTCTTTCTCAGGAACTGACGTCTGGTCAACGGGTCCTTTAACCCGGGTCGCATGTGTCCACCCTTTTACTTTTGTTCGTACTGCTGTCTCCGTTGTCAGCAATGCCAGGTATGGGCCAGTCCACCGGGGCTGCAGTTTCTCCTCCTTCCAACTTTTAATCAGTACCCAGTCACCGGCCTTTATAACGTGTATTGGAAAGTCGAGTGGTGGACTTTGTGCCAACAGTCCTTTTATTTTTAATTCTGCAAGGGAACGAGACACTGCCAGTAAATAGTTCCTCAGGAAAACATCGCTGCCTTCGAAGGTCGGCGTGCCCTCTACCTTTCCAAGATAGGGCAGCCCAAACAACATTTCGTAGGGAGACACCGCAATATCTTTACGGGGTGCCGTTCTTATTCTTAATAATGCAATTGGTAAACACTTAGTCCAGGGTAGTCTAGTTTCCTCCATTAACTTAGTTATCTGTGTTTTAAGGGTTGCATTCATCCTTTCCACTCGCCCAGAACTCTGGGGGTGCCAGGGTGTATGCAATTTCCAATTTATTCCCAAGGTACTGCAAACCAACAGGTGAACCTTAGAGGCAAAATGTGTTCCTCGGTCGGAATCTATGGATTCGATGACCCCGTATCGGGGAATGATTTGTTCTAATAATATCCGGGTTACTGCCTGAGCGGTGGCATTTATCGTGGGAAATGCTTCCACCCACCTGGTGAAATGGTCTACAACTACTAGGAGGTACTTCCACCTTTGTATTCTTGGAAGTTCTGTAAAATCTACCTGTATTCTCTGGAAGGGTCTTATAGCCAATTGTTGTCCTCCACCAGGGACAGCTCTCATTACCTTCTTGTTAACCCTCTGACATAACACACAACCGGAGACTGTCTGCTTAGCCAAAGTATAGATACCTCGGCAAGCGTAGGTCCGTAGTAGTGTGTCACACAGGGCCTGCGCTCCCCAATGTGACTGGGAGTGCAGTTGTGTCATCAAATCCCGAGTTAATCCTTTGGTTAACATTTGTTTCCCATCCGGCGTCCACCACCTCCCGTCAGTGGAACGCCGAGCCCCTAACTCATTCATTTTGTCCTCCTCCTCCTGTGAGAATACAGGTATCTTTCCTACTCCTTCCCTTAATGGTATTAAAGACAACATCCTCAATGTTCCTTCTGTCGCTGCCTTTTTAGTGGCTCCGTCTGCCGCTTCATTTCCCCTTGCTTCTAATGAGTTCCCCTTTTGGTGTCCCGCCACATGGACCACCGCTATCCTTTCTGGCAAATGTAATGCTTCCAGCGCCTTCTGAATTAATTGCTCATGTGCCAACTCCTTTCCTCTTGCTGTAATCATCCCCCTTTCTTTCCATATTCTCCCAAACGTGTGCACTACTCCAAATGCATATTTGGAGTCGGTGTACACCGTTCCTTCCTTCCCCTCCAACAATTCTAACGCTCGTATTAAGGCATACAATTCACATGACTGAGCCGACCAACTACCTGGCAACCTGCCCGCCTCCACTCCTTCAAATCCTTCTCCTCCTATTATGGCATACCCACTATATCTTTTTCCATTTATACAGCGGGAAGAACCGTCTATAAACCACCTTTCTCCCTCTACCAGAGGCTGTTCCTCCAAATCCTGCTCTTGGTCTGTAGTTCTATAATTTCGCTACAGTAGTGTTCTGGTCTCTGCCCTTCCTGCTCGTCGTCCGCCGAGTATAAAAACTGGGAAGGGTTTAAATTCTTATCGGTCAGAATGGTCAAATTGTCTTTTTCCATAAGTATTACTTCGTACTTTAGGATCCTGGAGTCAGTCAACCACCGGTTGGACTTCTGAGTTAGTATTGTCTGGACCGTGTGGGGAGTGGTTACTACCAGGTCACCTCCAAATGTCAATTTTCTACTTTCTTCCACTAATATTGCTGTTGCTGCGACCGCTTGAATACATACAGGCCACCCTCGTGATACCGGATCCAAGAGTTTAGAAAGGTATGCGACTGGCTGTCGCTTCCCTCCTCTCTTTTGTGCCAGTACCCCCAACGCAATTTCATTCTCCGCATTAACAAAGAGATGGAATGGTTGATCGATGGGCGGGAGGGTCAGTACCGGTGCGGTGATCAGGCTATTCTTTATTTCTCCAAATCTCTGTTCGTCCTCAGAATCCCATTGTACTTTATCAGTCTCCTCACACAATTTATCATACAAGAACTTGACTTGTCGGGTGTAATTGTCTATCCATAATCTACAGTATCCAATTAACCCCAGAAACTTCCTGATTTCTTTTTTGTTCCTTGGCATCGGCAGCCCGGTGATCCCAGCTATTCTTTCGGGGTTTATTCTCCTTTTCCCGTCACTAATCAGGTGTCCTAGATATCTAACCTCCTGTTCTACAAATTGTAGTTTATTTTTGGACACTCTCAATCCCTTTTCCCCTAAAAAGTTTAAGAGGGTTATGGTTGCATCCATTACTGGCTCTTCTTCTCCGCCTGAGAGTAACAAATCATCTACGTACTGCAATAATTGTGTCCCATAGGTCCTGGTAACATCCTCTAATACTTGTTCTAATATTTGCCCGAACAGGTTCGGGGATTCAGTAAATCCCTGAGGGAGCACAGTCCATCGATACTGTTGCTTCCTCAGTGTGTCTGGGTTTTCCCACTCGAATGCAAAGAGGTCTCTACTTTCCTCAGCCAGGGGGCAGCTCCAAAAGGCGTCTTTCAGATCTACCACACTGAACCACCTATGGTTAGGGGGTATACGTCCCATTATGGTATAAGGATTTGGGACTACCGGGTGTCGAGCCCTAACCACCCTATTCAATTATCTTAGGTCCTGGACCAGTCGGAACATTCCGTCAGTCTTTCTTACAGGGAGTATTGGCGTGTTGTAGGGGGACATACAACTCTCCAATACTCCATCCTTCAGTAAGTTTTCTATAATTGGCTGCAGCCCTTTCCTTCCTTCCATTGAAATCGGATACTGTCTTACCTGTACTACTTCACTTCCTTCTCGCAAGGCTATCCTCAGAGGTGGTATTCTTAGCCCTCCCCTATTTCCCTCTCTTGCCCACACCTGTGAGACTATTCTTTCTTCATCTTGGGTCGTCAATTTATATAGTTGTACTATAATCTGTCCACCTACGGGAGCTGTGCCCATTCCTAATTGAACTTGTAAGTCCCTTCCCATCAGATTTATTCCTGCCTGGGGCACCAGGATTAAGTCTTCCATGGCCTCTCGATTTTCATATCTTACCATTACTCCTTCTATCTCGGGAGCTTTCATTACCTTTCCCCCTACTCCAGAGATTTTGACTTGCTTTTCCCCTAATCCCATTCCCTCCGGTATCCTGGTTATTACACTTGATCTTTCCGCCCCTGAGTCTACCATAAATACCGTGTCTTCTCCTTGGGGACATAATTTTAAGTTTACCAAGGGTTCCCGTGTACGTCCTACACACCCCAAGGAGGGGAACCCCTGACCCCTCTATTCCTCCATCAGTGTGTACGATTGTACTTCATGCCTTATCTTTGGACATTCTCTTTTAAAGTGTCCTTCTTTGTGACAATGATAACACCGGGATGGCCCGGTGTGCCATCCCCCTGATCCTTGTTCTTTATTTCCCGGGGGACCCCAACCTTGGTCCCTCCATTCACCCCTTCCTCTTTCTCTTCTTTGAAAGTTTGGGGTCCCTGGTTCTCGCCCCCCCCCCCCCCCCATGGGAGGAGCAGATGCCCTGACCACGGGAGTTCTTTGGGTTGGGTTCCAACGCCACTTATTTCTCAATCCGACAACTCTTCGGATGTCTCAATAAGCCAGACGCACACCTCACCCCCCCCCCCCTCACCCCATCCGTGCAACATCCGCCCCAATGGACAATCAGGCGGAATGTGCGGCTCTTCACCAGTTTGAGCCTTTTTCCCCGGGCCCTTACTTTGCCCGTTCCGGTTACCCATCCCTGTCAGACCTTTTCCCGTCCAACAGAACCCAATCGCCCGAGTAATACTTAATAGTCAATATTCTTACCCGAGTCCTGTGCACAGAAATTACTCGATTGCTTGATCCCTTTCACCGGATTCCCTCTTGTTTCCAGAGTCTCTTGTCCGAATATCACTCGCTCAAACCACTGACGGCAAGCAAGGAGATCAGAGACTGCTGAATCAGCAGGGTGCACCTTCCCTTCCTTTCGTGCCTCCGTCAAGTGGTCGGAGTGGCGATCGCGGACGAGCCCCCAACTTGTGAGATATATTGTTTGTTCTCACAATCACTACTCAGAGACTAAATCGTGGAAACAAGAAATGCTTTATTTGCGAGTCTGCAGAATCGGGTGCCTCTCCAAGTTGAGACACACCGAGCAAAGGAAAAACGTCTTGTTTTATACAATTCAGTATACAGTCTTTATTGATCGGACGCCTCCCCTTCTGACCCCTTCCAATCAGGGTACCGAGGTTCACAATCTTCCAACCCTCTCCTCCGTGCGTCATCAATCATTCCCTCTCCTCCCACATCATACATCGCATGTACATTTAAATTAGGTTCTTTGTCATGAGGGGCGTAAAGTTAATATTCATTTAACTTATTAAGCATGCGCAGTATCTGTGCCCTAACCTAATTAATTGCCTTTGACCTAAAGAATAGCTTCTGCGTTGTCAGCTACATTCCTTAACTCATCTTGTTATGGGACAATGTTATCAACAGCTCTGAAGGTCTGACTGTTTGTTCGAATCACAAGGTTGGTGTTTCCAGTTACTCAGCCCATCACAAGGTTGGTGACTACAACCGTTCGGCCCCTCACAATGGTGGTTTAATCATCTTATCCCTCACAGAAGGAAGGAAGGAAGAAGCTATAAAATCTTTGCTGATGGCGGCGGCGGCGGCGGCGATCAAGATGGCGGCGGCTCCGGGCACCAACCGTCGCCAGGTCCCGCCCCCCGACCGCGCTGAGGAGGAGGAGGCGGCGACCGACGGCGGTCCCGGACAATGGGCGGAGGAGCTGGAGGTTGTCCCGCCTCCTGTCGTTGCTCATTGGAGGAGGAGGAGGGAGACGGACAGACGGCCCGGCCAATGGGCGGAGGGTAAAAGGGACATCTGGAGCAAAGATTATAGATCTAAGCATCTTTGCTCCAGATGTCCCTCTAACCCTCCGCCCATTGGCCGGGCCGTCTGTCCGTCTCCCTCCTCCTCCAATGAGCAACGACAGGAGGCGGGACAACGAACAACTCCTCCGCCCATTGGCTGAGCCCGATGTCCGTCGCCGTTTCCTCCTCCAATCACTGCCTGTAGGAAGCGGGACAACCACCAACTTCTAGCTGCCCATTGGATGATCTAGCCGCCCATCATCCATCTCCATCCAATCAGCCACGTCTAGAGGCGGGACAGTTACCATCTCCTCCCCCATTGGATGATCTAGCTGCCCATCATCCATCTCCATCCAATCAGCCCACGTCTAGAGGCGGGAGTCACCAACCCCCCCCCCCCCCCCCCCCATTGGAGGATCTAGCCGCCCATCATCCATCTCCATCCAATCAGCCACGTCTAGAGGCATGCGTCACCAACTCCTCCCCCCATTGGATGATCTAGCTGCCCATCTCCATCCAATCAGCCACGTCTAGAGGCGGGACAGTCACCATCTCCCCCGCCCATTGGCCCTTCCATCCCTCAGTCTCCCATCCTCCTCCAATGAGCGCGGTCGGGACAACCCTTAGACCCGCCCCCCTCCTCATTGGATGATCCGTCCGCCCCTCTCCCGTCTCCATCCAACCAGCAACGACAGGGGGCGGGACAAGCTCCAACCCCCGACCGCCCATTGGCCGGCCGTTCCGTCCGTCACCCCGTCTCCAGCCCACCAGCCCGCCCATTGGATGATCCGTCCGCCCATCACTCAGTCGCCGTCCAATCACAGACTATGGGAGGCGAACCCTCCGCCCATTGGCCGGGACCGCCGTCGGTCGCCGCCTGCTCGTCCAATCAGCGCGGTCGGGGGGCGGGACCTGGCGACGGTTGGTGCCCGGAGCCGCCGCCATCTTGGTCGCCGCCGCCATCAGCGTCTTCGCTCAGTGAGTCTCTCTCTCTCTCCCTCCCCCAGCGGCCCCGCCCATTTGATGCCCCGCCCCCTTGATGCCCCGCCCCTCGATGCCCCGCCCCCTTGATGCCCCGTCCCCTTGGTGCCCCGCCCCCTTGATGCCCCGCCCCCTTGATGCCCCGCCCCCTTGATGCCCCCCCCGCTACCTTGGTGCCCGCCGGGGGTGAAGCGCTGCCGCCCGGGGCCGTGGATGATGCGTTGGCGTTGACCACCCCGTCCATGTCCGCCATCTTGGCGCGGCGCTCGCTCACGCGCTCGGGTGTTTCCGGCAACGGGCTGACGTCACGTGTAGTAGCTACGGAGGGGATCCTGGGCATTTCCCCCCCGGCCATTTTAGTAACCGGAACCTAGGTTCAGGGTGAGGGTTGAAGAGGTTTGTTGGTCTAAACTAACAGACTGGGGTCTGTTGGTTATAAAGTCCAGTATCCAGTTGCAGAGGGAGGGGTCGATGCCCAGGTCACCGAGTTGGTGATCAGTTTAGAGGGTATAATGGTGTTCAATGCTGAGCTGTAATCGATGGACAACATTCTTACGTAAGTGTCTCTGTTGTCGAGGTGGGAGAGGGCGGAGTGAAGTGCCGTTGAGATGGCATCCTCCGTACTCCTGTTCTTGCGGTAGGCGAACTGATAGGAGTCCAGTGTGGGGGGTAGGCAGCCTTTGAGGTGTGCCAGGACCAGCCTCTCGAACCACTTGGTGATGATGGGAGTAAGTGCAACTGGGCGGAAGTCGTTGAGGCTTGCCGCAGTGGAGTGTTTTGGCACTGGCACGATGGAGGTGGTTTAAAAAAAATCAAGTCTGCAATTCATCCCATCAGATAAAGCATAAAAAGAAGTTTAATTTGGCACCTAATTCACTTTTATATCTTCAGTATTAAAAACGTTATGGTCATTTTCATACTCGGAAATCAGCATCTCGTTCCCTATTGCTTTTCCATTGACTTAACACAAAAGCTGTGATCGAGGACAGTCAAAAGCCCATAACTTCCTTAAAAATTAAGAGAACTTAATGACTTTTTCAGTTATTGTACTGAAGCATTCTGAAACAAATATAAAACATCATACTTGGATGGCCTGAAATTAAAGCATATAATTAGTTAATTACCTAATTGTAGTTAATTACAAAGTTCAATTACTAGATCTAAACATCGATCCATTTCTTAAGAAAAGATTAACACCTAAGTGTCCAAATAACATTCACACAAGAATTCACAATATAACATTCACAGCAAAAAAAGGTTTTGAGTATAGGAGCAGGGAGGTTCTACTGCAGTTGTACAGGGTCTTGGTGAGACCACACCTGGAGTATTACGTACAGTTTTCGTCTCCTAATCTGAGGAAGGACATAAACACAAATGGATTATGGGCCCATGAAAAATGCTGGAATTCACCGCGCACACGCACACTCACTCACACCTACACACCGTCTCTCAAACATAACACACACTCACTCACACACAACACACTCTCACACACAACACACACTCTCACACACACACACTCACATTCTCTCCGTCCCACACATGAACGCCATCACTCACACACTCTCTCACACACATGCACACTCTCACCCTCTCTCACACACTCACCCTCTCTCGCACACTTACCCTCTCTCACACACTCACCCTCTCTCACACACTCACCCTCTCACACACACACACACACTCACCCTCTCACACACACACATTCTCTCACATGCACATACACACACACATCCTCAAGATCTCGGAGAAAACCCACGCAAGACACGGGGAGAACGTGCGAACTCCGTACAGACCGATCCCGTGTCTCTGGAGCTGTGAGGCAGCAGCTCCACCCACTGCGCCACCGTGCCGCCCACATCTACAGAGAATGTGGCAGAACTGCATTGTTGTGAAAGATAGCAGCAGGATCTTGATCGATTGGTCAGATGAGTTGAGGAATGGTTGGTGGAGTTTAATACCGAGAAGTGTGAGATGTTGAATTTTGGGACATCTAACAAGAGCAGGACCAACACAGTTAATGGTCGGCCTCTGGGTAGTGTTGCCTGGGTAGCCTGACATTGTTGGATCATATTGGTCTTTCTACCCTCAAAGCCTCCCTCTATGTATCGTCACTCCTCACGTTCCTTAAAACACAAAATGCTGGAGCAACTCAGTGGGTCAGGCAACATCTTTGGAGTCATAGAGTCTTACAGCGTGGAAACAGGGCCTTCAGCCCAACTTGCCCACACCGGCCAAAGACCCCCATCTACACTAATCCCACCTGCCCTACTTCCACCCATATCCCTCCAAACAAGTCCAATCCATGTTACCTGTCCAACTGTTTTTTAAAGATTGCAATGGTCCCAGTCTCAACTCCCTCCTCCAGCAGCTCGTTCCATACACCCACCACCCTCTGTGTGGAAATGAAATAGCCAATGTTTCGATGCCGAAACCCTTCTTCAGACCTGAAGAAGGGTTTTGGCTCGAAACGTTGCCTATTTCCATCGATCCATAGATGCTGCCGCACCCGCTGAGATTCTCCGGCATTTTTGTCTACCTTCGATTTTCCAGCATCTGCAGTTCCTTCTTGAACCATCTCCTTAGTAATCGCCACTTCACTAACTTCCACCCCTGACTCTCTAGGATTGCAGGCACACTGCTGGTGTCCTCCACGGTGAGGACTGACGCAAAAAAGTTATTCAATTCCTCTTCAATTTCTTGATTTCTGCTGCATCATTCTCCTGCGGTCCAACATCCACTCTTGTCTCCTTTTTCACTCTTTATATATCCGTAGAAACTCTTGCCATCCACTTTTACATTATTGGCCAGCTTACATCCGTACTGAAGATAGACACAAAAAAGCTGAACTAATTCAGCAGGACAGGCAGCATCTTTGGGGAGAAGGAACGGGCGAGGTTTCGGGTCGAGGCCCTTCTACAGACTGGTTAGGGATAAGGGAAACGAGAGATATAGACGTTGATGTAGAGAGATAAAGAACAATGAATATAAGGTCGGAGAGCAGGAGGCATCACAGAGGGGGAGCAGTGGGAGAGAATGTGGCAGAACTGCATTGTTGTGAAAGATAGCAGCAGGATCTTGATCGATTGGTCAGATGAGTTGAAGAATGGTTGGTGGAGGTTAATACTGAGAAGTGTGAGATGTTGAATTTTGGGACATCTAACAAGAGTAGGACCAACACAGTTAATGGTCGGCTTCTGGGTAGTGTTGTAGAGCAGAGGGATCTAGGAGTGCAGGTGCATGGTGCCTTGAAGGTCGAGACACAGGTAGATACGGTGGCCAAAATGGCATTTGGCACTTTGGCCTTCATCAGTCAGAGTATTGAGTATAGAAGCCGGGAGGTCATGTTGCAGTTGTATAAGACGTTGGTAAGACCACGTTTAGAGTATTGTGTTCAGTTCTGGGCACCGTGTTATAGAAAAGATATTGTCAAGCGTGAAATGGTTCAGAGATGATTTATGAGGATGTTGCCGGGACTAGAGGGAGAGGTTGAGCAGGCTGGGTCTCTATTCCTTGGAGCGCAGGAGGATGAGGAGTGATCTTATAGAGGTGTATAGATCATGAGGGGAATAGATCGGTTAGATGTACAGAGTCTCTTGCCCAGAGTAGGGGAATCGAGGACCAGAGGACATAGGTTCAAGGTGAAGGGGAAAAGATTTATTAGGAATCTGAGGGGTAACTTTTTCATACAAAGGATAGTTGGTGTATGGAACAAACTGCCAGAGGAGGTATTTGAGGCAGGGATTATCCCAGTGTTTAAGAAGCAGTTCGACAGGTACATGGATAGGACAGGTTTGCAGGGATATGGACCATATGCGGGCAGGTGGGACTAGTGTATTTGGGACATGTTGGCCGGTGTGGGCAAATTAGGCCGAAAGGCCTGTTTCCACACTATCACCCTATGACTCCAACTCTCGTCGGAAAGAGGAGGAGAACCTCTTCAAAGTAGACATAGCTGTATCTTGAGGAGATATCTTGACGAAATGTGTAGGAGGGAACTGCAGGTGCTGGTTTGAACCAAGGTTAAACACAAAGAGCTGGAGATACTCAGCGGGTCAAGCAGCATCTATAGAGAGAAGGAATGGGTGACGTTTCAGGTCGAGACCCTTCTGCAGACCCCTCTTTATCGTTTCTCTCCGTATTGTACTGTTTGACACGTGGAACTCTGCCGTGTGAACACGTTTAAATCTCCGTTTGTCTTTAGATGCTCCACAGAATCTCTCAATCACTTCCCCCGACAACGTGAACAGTTCCTGGGTCAGTGTAAAGGAAGGAAACTCTGCAGCGATCCTCTGCAATGTCCAGAGTTTCCCAACATCTAACCTGACGTGGAGACATCTCGGTGTCTCGGTGTCACTCTGAACACAACACGTTCCAGCAACGAGCTGTGGATCGAGTTCCCTCAGCTGACACGGCAGGATGCTGGGGTCTATCAGTGTGTGGCGGAGAATGAACACGGGACAGTAGAGAGGGATGTGACCCTCACTGTAGAATGTGAGTAGATACACACTGACATATCCCTCGAAACATCATAAGGTCATAAGTGATAGGAGCAGAATTAGATGACCGAATGGCCAAGTCTACTCCACCATTCAATCATGGCTGATCTATCTCTCCCTCCTAACCCCATTCTCCTGCCTTCTCCTACAGTTATAGAGCCTTAAAGTCATAGTCACAGAGAGTGATCCAGTGTGGAAACAGGCCCTTCGGCTTAACTTACTATCAACAGCCTACATGTCTCAGCTATATTAGTCCCACCTGCCCACGTTTGGCCCATATCCCTCCAAACCTGTCCTATCCATGTACCTGTCTGTATCTTAAACACTGGGATAGTACCTGCCTCAACTACCTCCTCTGGCAGCTCGTTCCATATACCAACTATCCCGCTGTATGAAAACGTCACCACCTAGATTCCTATTAAATCTTTTCCCCTTCACCTTAAGCCTATGTCCTCTGGTCCTCGATTCCCCTACTCTGGGCAAGAGACTCTGTGCGTCTACCCGACCTATTCCTCTCATGATATTATACACCTCTATGAGATCACCTCTCATCCTCCTGCGCTCTATGCAGAATAGACTCCCAGCCCTGCCCCAACCTCTCCCTATAGCTCAGGGCCTCGAGTCCTGGCCACATCCTCATAAATCTTCTCTGTACCCTTTCCTGCTTGACAACACCTTTCCTTTATTTCCTTTCTCCTCTTCTAAGACGAGGAAGATTAGATAAAATTATTTGAAGCATTGTGTGCAGTTCTGGTGACCACATTGCAGGAAGGATGTGGTGAGGGTGCAGAATGCTGCCTAGATTACAGAGTATTAGCAATAAGGAGTTTTAAGGAGGGCACACAGTGGTCCAACGGTAGAGTTGCTGCCTCACAGCACCAGAGAGCCGGGTTCGATCCTGACTACGGGTACTTGGCTGTCGGGAGTTTGTAAGTTCACCTCAGATTCAGATTCAAACTTTATTGTCATTGTGCAGTGTACAGTACAGAGACAACGGAATGCAGTTAGTTAGCATCTCTCTAGAAGAGCGACATAGAATATGAGCAATAAATATATATACATGTATATACAGTCATAGTAGTGCATGGTGTTCATGGTGAGAGTTGGTTATCTGACCTAACAGACTGGGGTCTGTTGGTTAGAAAGTCCAGTATCCAGTTGCAGAGGGAGGGGTCGATGCCTAGGTCGCTGAGTTTGGTGATCAGTTTTGAGGGGATAATGGTGTTAAATGCTGAGATGAACAGCATTCTCACGTAGGTGTCTCTGTTGTCGAGGTGGGAGAGGGCAGAGTGAAGTGCCGTTGAGATGGCATCCTCCGTACTCCTGTTCTTGCGGTAGGCGAACTGATAGGGATCCAGTGTGGGAGGTAGGCAGCCTTTGAGGTGTGCTATGACCAGCCTCTCGAAGCACTGGTCTGGTTAAAGATATGAACACATGGGCTCACTGGTCTGAGGGCTATTGAAAGAATCTTGTACTTTGCTGACTTTCACAAGCTATGTTAAACTGAGACCAACGAGGTAACGGCAATAGTTTGTTTTAGAGAGATGGCGTGAAAACAGGCCCTTCTGCCCACCGAGTCCACGCCAACCAACGATCACCTGTACACTAGTCCTATATCCTTCACACTAGGGGCAATTTACAGACGTCAATTAACCTACACACCGGCACATCTCTAGAATGTGGGAGGAAACCAGAGCACCCGAAGAAAACCCACGCGGGTCACAGGGAGAACGTACAAACTACAAGCACACGTAGTCAGGATCGAACCCGGGTCTCTGGCACTGTAAGGCAGCAACTCTCAGTCTATCGCTGCACCACCATGCTGATAAATTCACTTGATGCTAAGGAAGTTGTATGTCAGCCCTCTGCGGACTTTAAAACCCAATGAGATGTTCCTTCTCCATTTGGCACATCAAGTCCTCTCCGTCATTCAATCATATCTGGATTGGCATGGCTTAGAACATCAGAACAACTCTCTGCCACAGCCACTGATTTCTCAGGGACTACAAAGGGAAAATGTACTCCAGTAATCCCTCTGAGTGCTTTATATCTGTCTGTTAAGGTGTTCAGATTTGTCAAAGATTGAATTGCATTCCAACAATGGAGTCTTTAGGTTTATAGAGTTAAGTGTGAAACTGATAAAGCAGAAGTATTTTCGTGCCAGGAACAAACTACACACACTTTGACTATAGACAACTCTCATTTGGCAAATGTCAAAAGTATTCTGCTGCTTTTAAAGTATTTTTCCCCAACATGGCAGTGTGGCTCAGCGGTAGAGTTGCTGCCTCACAGCGCCGGAGACCCAGGTGCTGTCTGTACAGAGTTTGTATGTTCTCCCCGTGACCCGCGTGGGTTTTCTACGGGTGCCCCGGTTTCCTCCCACACTCCAAAGACGTGCAGGTTTGTAGGCTAATTGGCTTTTGTAAAAAAGCCCCCAGTGTGTAGGATAGTGCGGGTGTAGAGGTGAATACAGGTCGGCGTGGACTCGGTGGGCCAAAGGGCCTGTTGCCAAACTGTATTTCGAAATGAAAACACTTGAGATTTAATATTGTTTGTGCTGGAGTAACTCAGCGGGTTGAGCAGCATCTCTGGAGAACATGAGTGGGTGACGTTTTGGTTCAGGACCCGTCTTCAGGACCAGACGTCAACGAGTGCTGGACTCACCATGACGTAGAAACATAGAAAATAGGTGCAGGAGTAGGCCATTCGGCCCTTTGAGCCAGCACCGCCTTTCAATATGATTTTGGCTGATCACCCAAAATCAATACCCCAATCCTGCTATCTCCCCATATCCTTTGATTCTGTTAGCCCAAAGAGCCACATCTAACACTCACTTGAAAACATCCAGTGAATTGGCCTCCACTGCCTTCTGTGGCAGAGAATTCTACAGATTTTCTGCGTGAAAATGTTTTCCCTCTTCTGAGTCCTAAATGGCCTAACCCGTTATTCTTAAACTGTGACCCCTGGTACTGGACTCCCCCAACATCGGGAACATTGTTCCTGCTAGCCTTAGCTCCTTTAAGAATGTTATATGTTTTCATAAGATATCCTCTCATCCTTCTCATTTCCAGCGAATTCAAGCCCAGTCTACCCATTCTTTCATCATAGGTAAGTCCCGTCACCCCGGATATTGACCTGGTGAACTTACGCTGCACTCCCTCAATAGTAAGAATGTCTTACTGTAAATTAGGAAAGGTACAGGAGTGTGAAAACGCACACCTCCAGATTCAGGGACAGTTTCTTCCCAGCTGTTATCAGGCAACTAAATCATCCTACCACAACCAGAGAGCAGTTCTGAACTACTATCTACCTCATTGGTGACCCTCGGACTATCCTTGCTGGCTTTACCTTGCACTAAACGTTATTCCTTTACCATGTATCTATACATTGTAAATGGCTCGATTGTAATCATGCATTGTCTTTCTCCTAACTGTTTTTAACACGCGACAAAAAGCATTTCTCTGTACACGTGACAATAAACTCAATTGAACTGAGTTCCTTGTATCTAACACTTGAGTCCAGTTGGTTATAACCACTGTGACCTGTGGTCATATGGTGAAGTGGTTTATTCCCTTCTGGGCCGGCCTTCCATTCATAAGATCGCAAGTTTGTAAACCATCATAATCAGAGGTGACCTCATAATGTGCCTGACCGGTGACATCACATTGAACTGCATCCGTAACCATGAGAGACGGACGGGCTCCATTCCATCCATCAACTTGAAGTGGGTTCACAGTTTGCGAGATATTGAACAGATCAGAGCTTTAACATTCACTCTACGCATTTAGAAACAAAGAAACCTGTATCGAAAATGCCGGTGGAGAGCGCCAAGCAGGATGATAAAAGGAGATCTAAGGTAGATTTGAATCCGTTAATAGACCAAGATAAAAGGTGGAGTGACTCAGCGGGTCTTATTCTTAAACTGCGACCCCCTGGTTCTGGACCCCCTACATTGGGAACATAGGGACGTAGGGCTCTACTGTCACCTCTGAGCTTTTCTTTATGGGAGAAAATCCGATCCATCAAGTGACAATCCTGTCTCCAGTCTTCAACACCCCCCCCCCCCCCGCCTCTCCCCCTACCCACCCTTCTACCCTCTCTGGACCTTTTTATATCCACTGTTGTTGCAACAACTGTCGAGGCTTCTCTACTCCACTGGCCCACTCAAACCGGAAGGGTCCTGACCTGAAACGACAAATGTTAGGGAGCATCTCTGGAGAACATCTCTGGAGAAGGATATTGAATTATGTGAGGTAAGGGAAACAAGTAGAATAGCTATGGAAACTATGAGATTAAAAGAAGAGGAAGTACTGACACTTTAAAAATATATAAAAGTGGTTAAGCCTTGAGGGAAGTTAGTAGTAAATACAGGGGCTATGACAGAAATATTTCAAATGTCATTAGAAACGGGAATAGTGCCGGAGGATTGACTTACTGCGCATGTTGTTCCATTGTTTAAAAAGGGTTCTAAGAGTAAACCTAGCAATTATAGACCTGTTAGTTTGACGTCAGTGGTGGGCAAATTAATGGAAAGGATACTTAGAGATAATATATATATAAGCATCTGGATCAACAGGATCTGATTAGGAACAGTCAACATGGATTTGTGCCTGGAAGGTCATGTTTGACTAATCTTGAATATTTTGAAAAGGTTACTCGGGAAATTGATGAGGGTAAAGCAGTGGATGTTGTCTATATGGACTTCAGTAAGGCCTTTGACAAGGTTTCTTTTGGAAGGTTGGTTAAGAAGGTCCAATTGTTGGGTATTAATGCTGGAGTAGCAAGATGAATTCAACAGTGGCTGAATGGGAGATGCCAGAGTGTAATGGTGGATGGTTGTTTGTCAGGTTGGAGGCAGGTGACTAGTGGGTGCCTCAGGGATCTGTGTTGGGTCCACTGTTGTTTGTCATGTACATTAATGATCTGGATGATGGTGTGGTAAATTGGTTTAGTAAGTTTGCAGATGATACTAAGATAGGTGGTGTTGTGGATAATGAAGTAGATTTTCAAAGTCTACAGAGAGATTTAGGCCGGCTGTGTGGACTGAAAGATGGCAGATGGAGTTTAATGCTGATAAGTGTGAGGTGCTACATCTTGGCAGGACAAATCAAAATAGGACGTACATGGTAAATGGTAGCGAATTGAGGAATGCAGGTGAACAGAGGGATCTGGGAATAACTGTGCACAGTTCCCTGAAGGTGGAATCTCATGTAGATAGGGTGGTAAAGAAAGCTTTTGGTGTGCTGGCCTTCATAAATCAGAGCATTGAGTATAGAAGCTGGAATGTAATGTTAAAATTGTACAAGGCATTGGTGAGGCCAATTCTGGAGTATGGTGTACAATGTTGGTCGGCTAATTATAGGGAGATGTCAACAAAATAGAGAGAGTACAGAGGAGGTTTACTAGAATGTTGCCTGGGTTTCAGCAACTAAGTTACAGAGAAAGATCGAACAAGTTAGGTCTTTATTCTTTGGAGCGCAGAAGGTTAAGGGGGGACTTGATAGAGGTCTTTAAAATGATGAGAAGGATAGACAGAGTTGACGTGGATAAGCTTTTCCCATTGAAAGTAGGGAAGGTTCAAACAAGAGGACATTACTTGAGAATTAAGGGACAGGGGTTTAGGGGTAACATGAGAGGGGACCTCTTTACTCAGAGAGTGGTAGCTGTGTGGAAGGTCCAGTGTCCAGTGGAGGTTGTGGAGGCAGGTTCGATTTTATAATTTAAAAATAAATTGAATAGGTATATGGATGGGAACAGAATGGAGGGTTATGGTCTGAGTGCAGGTAGATGGGACTAGGGGAAAATAAGTGTTCGGCACGGACTAGAAGGGCCGAGATGGCCATGTTTCCGTGCTGTAATTGTGTCAACCTTTACGGATGCCATGGAATGACCAGGCGATCCATTTCCATGCCCCCGCAGCGGTCCATTTCTACCAGATGACTGAGGAAATGACATCCTATGTATTAACTTTAACCCGTGCTTTGCGAACTTCTCATTCAAAGGTCAGGGCTGCAAATGGTGAGGCGCCAGCGCTCAAAGTTCCATCTAATATTGAGACATGTTGCTATGTGCTGGTCAGGAACTGGAAGCGTAAGCACTTGGACTCACGTTGGGATGGTCCCTTCCAGGTCCTCCTCACCACTCCAACCGCTGTCAAGGTCAAGGGTCGTGCTGCATGGGTTCATCTGCACCACTGCAAACTGATTGGGGAGCCCAATCAAAAGGGGGGAGAAGAGTAATTTTATTTTCAACTCAGAGTTTTTAGTTTTTACATTGCTGCTTTGCTTGGGAGTTGTATCATTATACGTTTAGTTGTATCACTATACGTTTAGTTGTAGCATTATAAGTTTAGTTTTGAATCCTTATTTTGCTATATGGTTAAGAATATGCGACTGATTACTGGACTGACTGACTGAAGGATGGTTAACTTGAGTGAATAGTTGATTAAGTCAATTAAGTAAGAAATGAACTTTTTGTAAGCCTTTGCATTTTCCAGATAAATTCAAATGAGGCGATTTATCCTGCCATGCAACCTAATGCTACTGCAGACAGAGGTAAATAAAGGAGAGATTCGACGATGTGTCCCAGGACACGCATATAGGATCTTTCACCTCTGCAAAGGAGATGTTGTACAACGTAGAGGCCCAGAAGCCCTCGGAAGATGGAACATAACTAAAATTAACTACTGCCATGGCAAAATGCAACAGACTAACCGAAGCCTCTACCTAATTGATCAGTCACTCTGGGAGTTTCCATGTGGGTACCGGATATGCAGGGTTGACTTCTCTTGCAGGAGGAACCCCGGGGAGGACCGAACTCTAAATAAACACTTGTATGATGGACTATGTTATCAAGAAGCATTAAAGGTCCACCCGGGGCTACAAAGGACAGAACATGAACAACAAATACTGGAAAAATGAGAATTTGAAGAAAAAGACACTAACGTGTTTATACGGGCCCATAATTAATTATTTGGTAAAGGGCAAGTTGTGTGTTACCCCGCTATGAAATCTGTTATTAACCTATTTACAGTATCTCCTGAGTGGGGAAGGATTTAACGATTAGTAAAGTGTCAAGATGAGAAGCCAGTTCCGGTCAAAGCTGTCACCATCTATTATGACGAGTCCTTAGCCCCACCAGCTAACTGTTTGCCATTACCTGGCGTCAATAAGCATTCATACCCAGCTGTCAAAACTCTTCGGGTACCAGAGTAGTACCACTAATGCCGTGTAACTTTACCCCTAACACCGACAATAGACAATACGGAAGATGCTTCACTAACCAGGGATACGGGTGCATAGTTGTTGATGTCCCTTCCAACATTACGTGCATAGTACGAACCCCACGACAACCTAGTTGCAACAGCACATCTAAGGGCATCCAATGCACCATTCCCAAAAGATGTGTCCCAGTCTCTGCAGGGTTGCAACTGCTTTGTGGATGGGCCAATGGAACCCATCTAACTGTAGGATTCTATCACTTGCCTATCCCAAGATACAGCAATTGGATTTCAAGCAATTGGATGGACTGGGCAAAGGGTGGCGAGGTGATTAATACACGCAGGGACTGTCATGGGTCCATATACACCGAGGAAGGGTATTACTTCTTTTTCAATGGCAAAGGGACCAATGTGCTAAAACCTCCTTTTCCAAATAACGTAGCCGTTGGTACTCCTGTCCCCACCACCGTTCCCTGCCCAGAGAGTTGGTCCCGACAAAACCAAAGGACTCTGCGCAGGGCAGTATCCGCCGAATTCTGTGCCAATTGGAGAAACCCAACTACAATGGGAACATCTAGGTGGGATGCTGCAGGATGGGAAGTACTAAGCCTGCTTACTTTCAGAGGTGTAGGGGGAGGGTTGGCAGCAAAACATCGAAACTATATGATTTGTGGACTAACCATTTTGGGAAATGCCACTACTGGAGCCCTGGAAGCAATAAAAACCCAACTATCAGAAATGCGTCTGTTCTCTTTACAGAATAGATATGCCTTAGACTATCTGTTGGCCCGTGAGGGAGGGACGTGTGCTATTGTAAAAGAAAAATGTATGATGGGAGTTCAGGATAGAACTAGTAATATCACCAAACATCAAGAGGACATTACTACCCTGCTTGATGGAATGAAGGAGCGTGTTGGATGGGGAAACTGGGGTGTTGGGGGATTATATAATTGGATCATCAGCATGGCCATAAATGCAGCAATAGTGATCATGTGTTTGTTAGTGGGAATTGCTATTGTTAAATGTATCATCACCAGACTAATGACAGCCTTGGGTAATGTGGAAACTGATGGGCAGGTCTTATTGCAGCACCTAGAAGAAGACATTACGATGTTGGAGTCTGATGGAAGTAGAGTGCGTGTGAACCAGCAGGTAGAGAAGGAAATGTTGGAGGAGGAGTGTAATAGACTTAATAATGTGGAGAAGGAGGAATGTTATTAAGTCTAGAATAATTGAGCACCATAAGGGCTAGGGTATGAATCACAGCAGGGAAGTAGGGAACAGCATTGGTGTCAACAAGCCAGCCTGCTGACCTACGTGGTCCAGGTTTTGGGGGCTATAAAGCATCTCGAGGTTAGGTATAAACTTGGATGACTAATAAGCCAATGCTGATGAATCTCTGCCTTGTGTTATTACCCTATTAGTGGTCATAGAATGACCAGAGTGAGGAATGAGGAAATATTATACAAATAGAACCGCATGGATAGAGACTTTTATATAAGCTAGGTGAATAGCAAAAGAAAAGCTTAAAGTTTTCCTGAACTGAAATAAAGTGCTAACTGACACATACACACAGGCAAAGATGAATCAAAACATGGAGGCCTGAACCTGAACCTGCTTAGCTTAGGTTATTGTTTGGGGCAATTATAGCACTGGAGGAAATTGTATTTGATATGGCTTTGTGTTGAAGAATGGGAAGCTGAATAAAGGGCCTCTTCTTAGGCCATCTGCTCTGTCTCTATGGCACATTTTTGAGTTCTGAATGTGACATAAACGTGAAGAGTTATGGCTTGTTATGCTAGGTTTGAGACAGAATTCAAGGCTGAGAGATGATAGACTGCAGTTAGCCTTGGCTGTGTAAACTTATAATGAGTGTGATAAGGAATAAGATGTAAGTGAAGGAATAGTTGCTTTGAGAAATAATTAGATTGAGGGAGTTGTTTATAGAAGGTTGAAGCAGATGGAATTCTGACGTAATGGTCTGGGTTGTACCTTGTACCTTGTGTTCTGTCTGGTACATGAGATTGGAAATCCTGCTTCCCGGTAACAGGAAAGGCACCAAACTCATATTAACTAAATTGACAGATTTACGACCCATGTATCTTTGGATGGGAGATGGAAATGTGCGTTTTGAACTTAGAAACTGTAATTCAGCAAACTTATATAATTAATGTTTTAAAGACATAGGTAATGGTATTTCAAAATGTGTATAATTATATAACACCAATTATGCAATGTATTGTCTTAGTAGAAAGGTACACTTTAGACTTAGAGAAATTGTTTAGATTTATAGAAATATCTTTTCTCTTGGTATAGAAAGTGTGTATGACTTGAGTGATCATTGTATGTATCTTATATTTTGAAGAGTGGTCTTTGATAAAAGCCTACAGGGGTTTTGCTGTGTTGAAATAAAATAATTCTAAAACAAAGTTATAGAGTTATACCATAGACAAACAAAGATTGTAAAAAGACGTCAGGAAAGGGGAGATCATGTGACTGATGTTGTAAATCACCAAAAGGACTCAGATGATTGGTTACCAGTTGTCCTACCCTCTGTATTTGAAATGTCTAAATACCTGTATAAAGCAATGAGTTTGTATCAAAAACACAAATACTTTGGAGCTGCCCCTGAGCTTCTAGCTCTGTGTTGGAAGGTTCAAAGAATTGTCTCAGTACTGAATAAAGAATCAATTCCAACAGCTACAAGCATTTGAGTCAAGTTTTCTTGACTTTAGATTGACAAAAGAACTCAGTTTAACATTCTCACTGTCTCTGACTACATTTTATCTCTGTGCCCACTCTCGTCATCACTCCGAAGAAGGGTCTCAACATGAAACGTCACCCATTCCTTCTCTCCAGAGATGCTGCCCGTCTCGCTGAGTTACTCCAGCATTTTGTTTCTTATCTTTGATTTAAAAGACATTTTGACAGGTCTGGAAAGGTTGAGAGGGACATGGGCCAAATGCAGGCAGGTGGGACTAGAGTTTGTACGTTCTCTCTGTGACTGTGTGTGTTTTCTCTGGGTGCTCCGATTTCCTCCCACATTCCAAAGATGTGCAGGTGTGTAGATTAATTCTGAAAATTGCCCCCAGTGAGTAGGGTAGACCTAGTGTACAGGTTATCGCTGGTCGACGCGTACTAAAAAAATGAAAACATAGCCATGAGGAACTGTAGATGCCTGCGTACTTTTTAAAAAAGATGCAAAGTTCTGGAGTAACTCAGTGAGGTGCAAGTGCCCCAGCCTGACGTTTCAACCACAAAATGTTTTATGACGAGACTGTTCTAACTTTATGAAAACAAAATGTTCTCCCAGAATACTGCCTGGATTAGAGGGCTTCAGCTACATGGAGAGGTACAGTGTAACGCTTTTTTGTTGTGTGCTAACCAGTTAGTGGAAGGACAATACAGGATTGCAATCAACCCATCCACAGTATACAGATATAGGATTAAGGGAATATCGATTAGTGCAAGGTAAAGTCTGATTAAAGATAGTCTGAGGGATAGTTTGAGAATAAGGGGTCATTTATTTAGAACGGAGATGAGGAACTTTTTCACACAGAGAGTTGAGAGTCTGTGAAATTCTCTGCCGCAGATGGTGGTGGAAGCCGTTTCTCTGAATGCTTTCAAGAGAGAGCTGGACAGAGCTCTTAAAGATAGCGGCGTCAAGGGATATAGGGAGAAGGCAGGAACAGGGTATTAATTGTGGATGATTGGCATGATCACGGTGAATAGCGGTGCAGGCTCGAGGGGCAGAATGGCCTACTCCTGCACCTATTGTCTATTGTCTTCAATGAATAATAATGAATGAATAAAAATGTTATTAGCCAAGTAGGTCCACATCCAAGGCATTTACATTGGTGCTTTGCTCGCAGGTAACAACAAGATATTCTGTAGACAATTAAAAATAAAATATTATAATTCAAACATGTGAAAATAAAGTACCGGAGTAAAAAGAGGCTACGGTCTTTTGGCTGTTGAATAGAGTTACTGCTCGTGGGAAATAGCTGTTTTTATGTCTGACTGTGGCAGCTTTGATAGTCCGGAGTCGCCTCCCAGAGAGAAGTGATTCAAAGAGTTTGTCGCCGGAGGTGAGCGGCAGAAAACATCTGCCAGTGCAGTAGATGGTAGGTGGGGTCTGCTCTCTAGTTGGTGATTGGATGGTTAGAACGTAGGGCAGTACAGCACAGGAACGGGCCCTTCGGCCCACAATGTTTGTGCCGAACATGACGCCAGGTTAAACTCTCATCTGCCTGTACATGATCCATATCCGTCTCTCCCCTCCACTTCCACATGCCCACCTAAAAGCTTCTTAAACACCCCTGTCATATCTGACTCCACCACCTCCCCAGGTCAGGCACATGAGGCCCCGACCACTGCCCCGCGCATCCCCATTAAACTTTCCCCCTCTCTCCTTATAGTGATACCCTCTAGTCTTGGACATTTCCAGCCTGGCGTAAAAAGATTCTGAGAGTCGACCCTAACTGTCCCTAAGCTCGCCCTGTAGCTGAAGCTCTCGAATCCAGGCGACATTCTGGTAAAACATTTTGTTTACAAAAAGTTAGAACCTTTTCCTCATAAAACGTTTTGTGCTGCGCACGTCGGTCTAACGCGTTCTAATGAGGGGTGGACGCAAGGAACCGCAGATGCTCGTTTACATAAAAAGGCAAAGTGCTGGCGTAACTCGGCAGTCGCTGGGGGGCCAGGTCTGGAGAAAGGCAGGTTTGTGATCCTGTGTGGAGGTCAGGTAAGTGGAGGAGCTTTGATTAAGCGTGTGGACCCTGTGGAAGGATAAAGTGAAGCTGAGATCTATGGAGTGAGCTGGCTTATTCCAGCACGTTGTGGCGCAGCGGTAGAGTTGCTGCCTTACAGCGCCAGAGACCCGTGTTCAAACCTGACCACGCGTCATGCAAGCCATCTTATCGCACGCGTCATGCAAGCCAGCTTAAATGACCACCTAAACTGTCATTTGGCAACCTAAAAAGCTGCCAAGGCTGCACGGCTGGCAACAGGGGAAAAAAGTTAAGCGAGAGTCCTGCTCACACACACACTCCCTCTCTCTCACACACACACTCTATTTCTCACACACACTCTATTTCTCACACACACACACGCTCCTTCTCTCTCTCAAACACACATTCCCTCTCTCTCACACACACACTCCCTCTCTCTCAAACACACGTTCCCTCTCTCTCTCATGCACACACACTCTCTTTCTCTCACACACACTACCTACCCCCCCTCTATCCCCCTTCTCTCTCGCCCTTTCTGTCTCCCCCCTTCTTCACCATTTAATCTCTCTTTCATGCACATGTACACTCATCAGCAAAGAGAGGGACAAGAGAGAGAGAGAGAAAATAAGGAGAAGAGGAAGAGGGAACGAGATAGAGAAAAAAATGAAGGCTGCCAGTAACTAAGATGGCCGCCCAGAAGTTCAGGTCCCTTTGACTTCAATGGAAGTGCCTTGACCAAAGATGGCCGCCTCCCTGGGCATCGCTACCATTGACTTCAATGGAAGACTGCCAGTAGCTAAGATGGACGCCCAGGGCTTCATTCCCAATGGACTGCAATGGCAGACTGCCTGTAGAGAAGATGGCCACCTGCAGCACCACAGGGAAATGCCAGCATCCAAAATGGCCGCCCCCGGCTTCACACTCATTGACTTCTGGCTGCCAGTAGCTAAAATGGCGGTGGTGAGGGGTGGGGGGGTTAGAAGGGGGAAGAGATAGAGGGGGAAGGGGGGAACATGACTTTGGGGAAATGTGAGGAGAATAGATGGTGAACGTGGGAGAGAGAGAGAGAGATAGAAGGGGTAGAGAGAGGGAGGGTGTGTGTGTAGCGTGCGTGTCTGGGGATTGCCTATTCACCAACCCCTCTCCCTTCTCCCCTCCCCTCGATCCTTCCCACCTTCTTGCTCTCTCTCCCTCTCCATCTCCCTCCCTCTCTCTCCATCTCTCTCTCGCTCCTCTTTTCCCGGCGGATATTTTGTTGTCAACCTCCATAGTTGGCCAATCTTCAATCCCTCCTTAATCTCACCCCTGGAGCCCTGCTGACCCCGGGTTCTTCCCTGAGAGAGCGCCCCGTTGGGAGGGAGGGAGGGAGGAAGGGAGGGGCACGGAGGCAGACATGCTGGAGAAGACACTTACCCTGATGGTGGCCATTTTGTTGTCAACCTCCATAGTTGGCCAATCTTCCATCCTTCCTGAATCTCACCCCTGGAGCCCTGCTGACCCCGGGTTCTTCCCCGGGAGAACGCCCCGTTCGGAGGGAGGGAGGATTTGAGAGGAAAGGAGGGCACAGAGGTAGAAATTGTGAGAAAAGGGTTAATAGGGATGGTTGATTTATACTAGAACTCTGAAAAAATATAACTTAGAAAGAAATAAGGTGTCAGCAGAAGCCAGACTGCTGGTAGAATAAAGTAACAATATACAGAACAGAGAGAAATTCTAGATTAAAAAGTAGCAAACAGATAGAACTTCAGCAGAAGCCTTGGTTGTCTTTGACGTTGGGTGGATGTTCCAGGACGTTCTCGTGGGAATGTGGGCTTTATGTTATGATTGGAAGAAGCTCAATGGGGAGAGATGAGGGTGTGACAATAGTGAAATTAAATGTATAAAGTTAGAAAGCATCTCCATCTTCGTTGTGCCTCTAGGGGACAGCAGTGGAGAGGCACCTATTCTGCAGAATATTATCTTAATAAAAACTTATTTGCCTGACTTTGTCTCTAAAGCATTTGTGATTTTGAATCTCACAATTTGTGGGCTCGGTTCAGGGATTTAATTACTCTGGACAGATGACGGGAATAGACGGACGAAGAGAAGGTGCACCCCGCTGAGTTCAGCGGTCTCAGACTCCTTGCTTACCGTCAGAAGGTTTGAGCGAGTGATGCCCGGACCAAACAGAGACTCGACAAAGAAGTGAAAGTGGTTGGAGATTAGTTGGAGATCGCGAAAAGTCAATCGAACAATTTCTGTGCACAGAACCCAGGTAGGAACAATGACTAATAAAGTACTTCCTGGGTGATTGAAAAGACCTTGTGGTTAACGCCCTGAAGGATTCAGGGGGCTGTACCGGCAAGGCAAACTGAAAAGGGAGGGGAAAAGGCTGTAGGCCAAATCCCCGCATTCTGCCCAATAGTCCATTGGGGCAAATGCTGAACCCCTGGGGGGCAGGAAATACCCAGGGGTTGGAGAAGATAACAAAGATAAGGTATAGTCCGTTGGGGCAAATGCAGAGCCGGAGGGGGCCAAAATACCCAGGGAAGAGAGAAGACATGGGCCGTGGTGTACGAAGATCACCCGGCCACCAGGATGGGGAGTCAAAAGGTCGGAAGGGGAAGATAAGAAGATCGGTAGAAATTAGACCCCTGAGGGAGGTACCTAGGAGAGGACCCTGAGGGGAAGGGGGTTTGTTAAATAGCCTCCTTGAAGATCCTTTAGGTCTGACAAGAACAGTTAGATCAATTCCTTTTCACAGAAGGGAAAAACAAGTAGTGAAGATTATGTTGCAGGCAGTAGAAAACAGCGAATAAGGAACAGAGAAACACAGGATGATGAGGGAGTTACTCCCGAAAGTAGCAGATAAGAAGACGGCAAAGGCCGGGGACAAGAGTGCAGGACAGGGAGAAAATATAAATTGAATAATCTATTTGAAGTAAGAACGGAACGAATGTGATTTGTGTAAAAACCGGTTTGGAATGAATGGTTGTAAGATGAAAGGTTGGAATGAGCAAGTAAAATTGAACACAGACGCCCCCCCCCCCGGCGGGGGCGAGCATTTCCACTGTAGTTCAAAATACTGCAAGCCATCGGGGATTACGAACAAGCTGTAAAATTAACTCTTTGTATCCTTCGTAACATGAAAAGGGGAAATTGTAAAAATCAGCTTTTGATTTTCTTTTCATCGTTTCTTGATGTTGTTTTAGATTTCTTGTCGGTAAAGCTAATTTGGAAAATTGTTACTAGTGCTAGGAATTGGACATTTAAAATAATGGTGAATATGGATTGAAATAATTGGAAATAAGTTAATTGATGGAACATGACCAGCTTTTATGGTTTGTTGTTTTATGGTAGACATTCAAGTTGAGAAACACACAGAGAGAGATACAGACACAGAAACACAGAGAGAGAGAGAGACAGACACAGAAACACAGAGAGAGAGAGATACAGACACAGTGACAGAGAGAGAGAGAGAGATACAGACACAGAAACACAGAGAGAGAGATACATACACAGAAACACAGAGAGAGAGAGATACAGACACAGAAACACAGAGAGAGAGAGATACAGACACAGAAACACAGAGAGAGAGAGACAGACACAGAAACACAGAGAGAGAGAGATACAGACACAGAAACACAGAGAGAGAGAGATACAGACACAGAAACACAGAGAGAGAGAGATACAGACACAGAAACACAGAGAGAGAGAGATACAGACACAGAAACACAGAGAGAGAGAGACAGACACAGAAACACAGAGAGAGAGAGATACAGACACAGAAACACAGAGAGAGATAGACATACACAGAAACACAGAGAGAGAGAGATACAGACACAGAAACACAGAGAGAGAGAGAGACAGACACAGAAACACAGAGAGAGAGATACAGACACAGAAACACAGAGAGAGAGAGATACAGACACAGAAACACAGAGAGAGAGAGATACAGACACATAAACACAGAGAGAGAGATAGACACAGAAACACAGAGAGAGAGAGAGATACAGACACAGAAACACAGAGAGAGAGAGATACAGACACAGAAACACAGAGAGAGAGAGAGAGAGCCAGACACAGAGAGAGGAAAGACAGAGAAACAGAAAGAGAGAGAGAGTGAGAGAGAGAGAGAAAGTAGGAGACGACAGGATGACACAGATTATCCCTTGGAGCACCCATTAACTGAGAGGGCTAATTTTTTTAATAAATAAATAAATAAAAAAATAAAAAATAAAAAATACCTCACCCTATATCCCTGATGGGGAAGGAAATGGATTAGGGCTTTAGAGGAGGAGAACGTGGGACGATTATTGGCCATGAAAGATTTGAAGGCACAATTGGTAAAAGTAGTAGGAACCAAGATCTTTGCTTACAACTAGGCCAAGAACCAGGATTCTGGGGCCAGAAACTCAAGACACGGGCTCAAAGCTTAAAAACTAGGCCGGGAATGAGACTTTCTCTCCCTCCCGCCTCTCTCTCTGAACTAAATTAAAATGAAGTAAAACAAAGTGAACTGAATGTAGAAAACTGGGAAAACTGGGCTAATCTAAACTAAACACAGCTAAAATTAACTCTCCTCTCCTCTCCTCTCCTCCCCTCCCCTCTCCTCTCCTCTACCCTTTACCCGAGGGACTCTGCTGGATGAGGAACAGAAAGGGTGACAAGACCCGGGTACAAAACATCCCCTATCAATAACCCGTGCCTGCCTTCTCCCCACATGCCTTGAATCCACTAGTCCCTAGAGCTCTATCTAACTCTCTCTTAAATCCATCCAGTAACTTGGCCTCCACTGCCCTCTGTGGCAGGGAATTCCACATATTCACAACTCGTGGGTGGAAAAGTTTCTTCTCATCTCAGACTTAAATGGCCACATATTCACTACTCTGTCTGGAAACGTTTCTTCTCATCTCAGTCTTAAATGGCCACAGATTCACAACTCTTTGTCTGGAACCGTTTCTTCTCATCTCAGTCTTAAATGGCCACAGATTTACAACTGTCTGGGTGGAAACGTTCCTCCTCACCTCAGTCTTAAATGACCTCCCCTTTATTCTAAGGCTGTGGCCCCTGGTCCTGGACTCGCCCAACATTGGGAACATTTTGACCTGTGCGCGGCTGCCCAGCCTGCAGCTGTCTGTCTTTTCATCTTTTTATTTTTATTTTTAGTTAGTTAAAGTGTTTTTGTTTCTGGAGTTCTAGACTTTTTTATGTGGGGGGTGGGGGGGGGGGGAAGGGGGAAACTACCTTTCAGGGTCCCTACCTGGTCGGAGAGGCAGCTTTTCTCCGGGCTGCAGCTTCGACCCGTCCTCGCGGCCTACCAGCGGGCCTGGAGCGGCGTTTCCTGACGGGGACCGCCCAGAACCACGGCTTCGGCAGCGGCACAGCGCTGGAGCGCTATCGTGGAGCGGGCGATGCCTTGCCTGGGTCGCCGCGCTGGAGCTCCGGTGAGCTGAAGACCGCCGAGTAAACCATCGCGGAGCTGCGGGTTTGAGGAGCGGCCGGCCGCGGGCGGCGGCGCCGAACTGTACACCGGGAGCCTGGGATCTCTAGATGAGATCGCCAGTAGTAGAGCTCCAACCGGCGCGGCCTTGTTGGCTTCGGAAGCCGCGGCCTCCAGTACGGAAGCGGCCGTTCCAGGTGTCCCAAGCCGCTGCGAGGATTCTCCCGACGTCGGAGCAAAATCACCCGGCGAGAACGGCCAGGAACATCGGGCCTCCGTAGAGGCAACTGTGGAGGCCTCAATTGGCTCGTCTATGGGTGAACTGGGGTCGGGGACTGGACTTTGTGCCTTCCCTCATGGTGGGAGCCATTGTGGGGGGATGTTCTTTATGTTTAAATCTCTTATTAATGTTATGTCTGTATTCTTTCTTTATGTGCTGCATTGGCAAGAAGCATTTAACTACACCTAGGTGTATGTGACTAATAAATAACCTTTGAACCTTTTGAACTTTTGTCTCTGTACCGGAGGCCCGGCCGCTGTCACTACCCCCAGGTAGGCTGTCCCCCCCAACAGTACTCAAACAGGAATGCTTATTGTCAAGGTGTACAGCCGTTGGGGAACTCTCTAGTCCCTGTCTGTGCCCCTTGCCTCTCCCAACCGTGACCCAATTACTTGCCTCCTGTGGCCTTGGAGTGACCACCTCTCTGTAACTTCTCTCAGTCACTTCCTCGCTCTCCCTGACCAGACGGAGGTCATCGAGCTGCTGCTCCAGGTTCCTAATACGGGCCCTTAGGAGCCCCAACTCGATGCACCTGGCGCAGATGTGGACGTCTGTAAGGCTGTCAGATTCCCTGATCTCCCACATCTGGCATCCGGAGCAACAGTCTGCCCTGGCACTCATGCTCCCTCTAACATAGGACACAATACACAGTACAATACAAAACAAAGTCACACTACAATCAGCAGGGATCTGACTCCAGATCAGCTGTTTCCTCCTGTCTGCTTCCAACAATCAGCGGCCTCCTCAAGCCCACTCGTTTTTGGAGTGCGAGTGGAACTTAGAACATAGCAGGTTTTGGCGACTGCTCCTACGGCTCTCGGGCCTCTGTAAGGAACAAGCCCCGTGCTGCCTTTATCTCCTACCAGTCGGGTGTAGCTCCTCCCTCGGCGACTGCTCCTACGGCTCTCGGGCCTTAGACCACCTTTTTAAAACACCAACTCAGGACCCTGTCTTTAAAGAATGGCATAGGAAGGGTTTTGTGCCCTTCAAGAACCTGTTTATGGGTAACACTGTAATTTGAACAATTAAGCAACAAATTAAATATAGACAATAGATGCAGGAGTAGAGGCCATTCGGCCCGTCGAGCCTGCACCATTCACCATTCAATATGATTATGGCTGATCATCCAACTCAGTATCGCATCCCTGCCTTCTCTCCATACCCCCTGATCCCTTTAGCCACATTTAACTCCCTCTTAAATATAGCCAATGAACTGTGGCCTCAACTACCTTCTTTGGCAGATAATTCCACAGATTCACCTCTCTCTGTGTGTGTGAAAAAAAAAGTTTTTTTCATCTCGGTCCTAAAAGACTTCCCTCTTATCCTTAAACTGTGTGTGTGGCCCCTTGTCCTGGACTTCCCCAACATCGGGAACAATCTTCCTGCATCTAGCCTGTCCAACCTCTTAAGAATTTTGTAAGTTTCTATAAGATCCCCCCTCAATCTTCTAAATTCTAGCAAGTACAAGCCGAGTCTATCCAGTCTTTCTTCATATGAAAGTCCTGCCATCCCAGGAATCAGTCTGGTGAACCTTCTCTGTACTCCCTCTATGGCAAGAATGTCTTTCCTCAGATTAGGGGACCAAAACTGCACGCAATACTCCAGGTGTGGTCTCACCAGGGCCCTGTACAACATGCAGAAGGACCTCTTTGCTCCTATACTCAACTCCTCTTGTTATGAAGGCCAACATGCCAAAACTGCACACAATACTCCAGGTGTGGTCTCACCAAGACCCTGTACAACTGCAGTAGAAACTCCCTGCTCCTATACTCAAATCCTTTTGTTATGAATTCTAACATACCATTCACTTTCTTCATTGCCTGCTGCACCTGCATGCCTACTTTCAATGGTACACAAAAATGCTGGAGAAACTCAGCGGGTGCAGCAGCATCTATGGAACGAAGGAAATAGGTGACGTTTCGGGCCGAAACCCTTCTTCAGACTGAAGGGGGGTGCGGGGGAGAAGGATGGAAAAGGGAGGAGGAGGAGCCCGAGGGCGGGGGGATGGGAGGAGACAGCTCGAGGGTTAAGGAAGGGGAGGAGACAGCAAGGGCTAGCAAAATTGGGAGAATTCAATGTTCATGCCATTCGGACGCAAGCAACCCAGGCGGAATATGAGGTGCTGTTCCTCCAATTTCCGGTGTTGCTCACTCTGGCAATGGAGGAGACCCAGGACAGAGAGGTCGGATTGGGAATGGGAGGGGGAGTTGAAGTGCTGAGCCACCGGGAGTTCAGGTAGGTTATTGCGGACTGAGCGGAGGTGTTCGGCGAAACGATCGCCCAACCTCCGCTTAATCTCACCGATGTAAATCAGCTGACATCTAGAGCAGCGGATGCAGTAGATGAGGTTGGAGGAGATGCAGGTGAACCTTTGTCGCACCTGGAACGACTGCTTGGGTCCTTGAATGGAGTCGAGGGGGGAGGTGAAGGGACAGGTGTTGCATTTCTTGCGGTTGCAACGGAAAGTGCCCGGGGAGGGGGTGGTACGGGAGGGAAGGGAAATAATTGACAAGGGAGTTGCGGAGGGAGCGGTCTTTGCGGAAGGCAGACATGGGGGGAGATGGGAAGATGTGGCGTGTGGTGGGGTCACGTTGGAGGTGGCGGAAATGGCGGAGGATGATTTGTTGTATTTGCCGGCTGGTGGGGTGAAAGGTGAGGACTAGGGGTACTCTGCCCTTGTTGCGAGTGCGGGGATGGGGAGAGAGAGCAGTGTTGTGGGGTATGGAGGAGACCCTGGTGCGTGCCTCAGCTATGGTGGAGGAGAGGGATCCCCGTTCCCTGAAGAGCGAGGACATTTCAGATGCCCTGGTGTGGAACGTCTCATCCTGGGAACAGATGCGGCGTAGGCGGAGGAATTGGGAGTAGGGGATGGAGTCCTTACAGGAGGCAGGGTGAGAAGACGTGTAGTCCAGATAGCCATGGGAGTCAGATACAGATACAGATACAGATAACCTTTATTGTCATTCAGACCTTTCGGTCTGAACGAAATTTTGTGCCTGCAGTCATACATACAATACAATAAAAACAACAATAAACACATATTAACATCCACCACAGTGAGTCCACCAAGCACCTCCTCACTGTGATGGAGGCAAAAGTCTTAGGGCTGCAGTCTCTTCCCTCCTCTTCTCCCTCTGCGCTGAGGCGATACCCCACCATGGCGATGATAAAAACAGTCCCGCGGCTCAAACACCGCGGCCCGGGGTTGTCGAAGCTGCCGCCCTCCAGTCCAGCTGACACAGCCGCTGGCCCGTAGTGGATATCAGTCAGGAGTCTATCACCTGCGATGGAGATAGTGAGGTCAAGGAATGGTAGGGAAGTGTCGGAAATGGTCCAGGTGTATTGGAGTGCCGGATGGAAGTTGTTGGTGAAGTGGATGAAGTCAGTCAGTTGTGTGTGGGTGCAGGAGGTGGCCCCAAAGCAGTCGTCGATGTAACGGAGGTAGATGTCGGGGATGGGGCCCTGGTACGTATTGAACAAGGATTGTTCGACGTACCCGACAAAGAGGCAGGCGTAGCTGGGGCCCATGCGTGTGCCCATAGCTACGCCTTGTGTTTGGAGGAAATGGGAGGAGTCAAACGTAGAGTTGTTGAGGGTAAGGACCAACTCCGCTAGGCGGAGGAGAGTGTCAGTGGCTGGGTATAGGTTGCTCCTCTGGTCGAGGATGAACCGGAGGGCTTTGAGACCATCCTGGTGGGGGATGGATGGAGGTGTAGAGTGACTGGACATCCGTCCATGGTGAAGATGAGGGGGTGAGGGCTAGAGAATGGAATGTGCGGAGACGGCGGAGAGTGTCTGACGTGTCTAGAACATTGGTGGGAAGGGATTAGACCAACGGGGATAGTATGTGGTCATCACCTGTTGACATCCTGTGACATCACCTGTTGCTAGGGGGAGCTGGGGGAATTCTGATTGGTCGCTGTGTACCCCCCCCCACCACCCACATACAGCGTCATCTGTTGCCATGGGAGGACGGGGGCTACTGATTGGCCACACGACCCCCCCCCCCCATACAGCGTCATCTGTTGCCATGGGAGGACGGGGGCTACTGATTGGCCACACGACCCCCCCCCCATACAGCGTCATCCGTTGCCATGGGAGGACGGGGGCTACTGATTGGCCACATGACCCCCCCATACAGCGTCATCCGTTGCCATGGGAGGACGGGGGCTAATGATTGGCCACACGACCCCCCCCCCCATACAGCGTCATCTGTTGCCATGGGAGGACGGGGGCTAATGATTGGCCACACGACCCCCCCCATACAGCGTCATCTGTTGCCATGGGATGACGGGGGCTACTGATTGGCCACACGATCCCCCCATACAGCGTCATCTGTTGCCATGGGAGGACGGGGGCTACTGATTGGCCACACGATCCCCCCATACAGCGTCATCTGTTGCCATGGGAGGACGGGGGATACTGATTGGCCACACGATCCCCCCCCCATACAGCGTCCTCCCATGGCAACAGATGACGCTATATGTGGGGGGGGGGGTCGTGTGTGTGTGGTCCCTCTCCCTCTCTGCCTGCCTCCTTCTCTCCTTCCCTCCCTCTCTCCCTCCCCCTCTCCCTCTCCCATTCGAGACAGAGCCTTCTAGTGGTGACTACAGGACACAACAGGAGAGAGAGCAAGGGGCGAGAGAAGGGGAGAGGGAGAGGAGAGAGGGGAGAGGGAGGGAGAGAGAGTGGGGAGTGAGTGGGAAAGAAAGAGAGGGGAGGCAAAGTCTCCTCTGCAGTCACCTAAAAAGTCGCCTTAGTGGGAAAGGCCCATTAGTTTTACTTTTTGGTTTTAGAAATACAGGCCCTTCACCCACCGAGACCAGCAGACCAGTGATCCCCGTACACTAGCACTATCCCACACACTTAGGGACAATTTACAATTCTTACCAAAGCCAATTAATCTACAAACCTGTATGTCTTTGGAATGTGGGAGGGAAACGGAGCTCCTGGAGAAAACCAATGAAGGTCACAGGGAAAACGTACAAACTCCGTACAGACAGCACCCGTAGGCAGGATTGAATTCAGGCCTCTGGCGCTGTAAGGCAGCAACTCTACCGCTGTGCATTATTAGCACATGTACTTTTCCATAGGAAATAGCTCAAGCAAGAGTTATGGGAAAACTGAATAAATATCTCAAGCAGAGGAAGATAAACAATATGGATTATAAAGTGGCAGATGAGAGCGGAGAATAGTGATGGTGGTGTAGATTTTGGGATTAGCATAAGGAAAGTAATAACATAATATGATGGAAGAAATATTTACAAATTGCTCTACAAGAGTCTGTTCTACTTATGTCCTACTGCATTGGTTTGCAAATACACTTTTCTACAACTGTGAAATAAACCCCAAGCCACAAAGTGGCATCAAAAATAATCCATTGGCTTTATTTGTATTATTACAAAACTTGTTATAGTGGAGAAAGGAAATCATAAGCTAGAGAATCAATTTATAACCAATGTCGGTCTCACAGGACTATGCTTGGTTTCAGTTTTTATATTTAAGAGTTAATAAATTTGATGCCGACAAAATTAAAATATTCTGAGTGTATTTTTCTTACTTTCTCTCTGTGCCTTTGACTGGGACAGTGTAGAAGAGATTGATTGAATTGTCTGGATTGACTGAAAGATACAGCATGCAAACAGGCTCTTTGGCCTACTGAGTGCACATTGACCATCGAGTCCAGATTGACCTGTTCACACTAGTTCTACATTATCCCTCTTTGACATCCACTCCCTGCACACTAGGGGCAATTTGCAGAGGCCAATTAACCTACAAACCCACACGTCTTTGGGATGTGGTAGAAAACCGGAGCACCCGGAGGAAACCTACACGGTCACAAGCAGAACGTACAAACTCCACACAGACGGCACTCGAGGTCAGGATCGAACCTGGGTCTCTGACCCTGGGAGGCAACACCTCTACCGGCTATGCGACTGTGCGTCCTGTGGCACTGTGATGTGATGAAACAAAGCCCACAAAGAAGTTTGTTAGTCATTTCATTCTAAAGTTGCAGATCTTGCATCCATCGCTCATCACAGAGTGAAGAAATATAAATAGGATCAAAAATGGCATCGCTGAATATCGGTATTAAAATATAAATACTCGAAGCTTCACATACAATACTGTGTAAGCATTCCTCTTTGTTAACTGAATGATTATCTGTGAATTTCAAATATCAACTAAACTTTCACTGATTTTTAGTGTAGACTATTTCTGACAGATTGAATATTTGTGTCAGCACGATTTTGTTCTATCATTTACTATATTACAAATTGTTCATTTCTATTGCAAAATAATTGTTAAGTACAGCACCATTTTTCAAATACCAACCAAATGTTTTGCTTTATTTGATTTGCAAATGTCTGATCCAAGAATATTAATAACAAATAATCAAATGATCTGTGTTTTTTGATTTGCTGCGAGGAAGAGTGTTTAACATTGACCTCAATTTGGCTAATTAGACAAAGAGCAGGAGGAAGAAAATCAGGGATAGGTTAATGTCTTAACAAAGGGAATAAGGTTAAGACATTAACCGATCCCTGAAGGTTCTTGACTTTTTCCCACAGTGGAAATCCAGTCTATCACAGGCTCGTCACTTCTTTCCATTCAATCCAACTTCACGGAGCATGCCATCGGGAATGCTGGAAGTATTGTCATGGATGTCTACTATCCTGGCTATTTCCCTTTTTTCTCTTATACTTACTGGGAGACGAAACAGGACTTAAACACTTAGATGTTGAGACTTGAGAACAGGTTCTTTCCCACTGTATCTGACTCATGAATCAATCAACCCTTTCATAGCCCATTTCCGGAGATATTGTAACATTCTCTTAATTCTTTCATTGGATAGCCCGTTATTGTACTTTAATATTCTTTTGTGCATATGTCAGTTTCTGCATTACAATCATGCATCATTCTACTTTTTTACACATCTTTTTTCTCCATTGTTTTTACGATCACTGCGTGCACACAGTTTACTGTGTGAGCTGCGCGTGAACAAGGAATTTCATTGCACCTTAATGCATATGATTAGAGCCAGGATTTTGCCATGAATGCCAAGCCTTCTCATGCCTTTTTTGATGATTTCACCAGGATAATGCCTTTTTCACGATCAAGTGCCTAATCAGCCATCTTTTTGCCATTTTGCTATAAGGTTGTGCTATTTTCTCTAGTTGTACCGTGATTACAATGATGTTTTCTATGTTAAAACGTTAATATTAATGTGTTAACATAGTATAACTTACAAGAAAACTTCCACCACCGGGGCGAAACCCGGGGCGCCACCGTTGGTCGTTCCTTCATTCGTGCTGCTGCCCGTTGGTTCAGTTTTCTCCAAGATCTATTTAAGAAAGAACTGCAGATGCTGGAAAAAATGAAGGTCGACAAAAAATGCTGGAGAAACTCAGCAGGTAAGGCTCAGTGGAGAGAAGAAATTGGCATCATTTCTGGTCGAGACCCTTCTTCAGACTGATGTGGGGGGGGGGCAGGAAAAAGAAAGGAAGAGGCGGAGACAGTAGGACTAGAAGGAAGGCTGGGAAGGGGGAGGGGGAGGATGGAGAAGACAAGGGCTATCTAAAACTAGAGAAGTCAATATTGATACCGCTGGGGTGTAGACTACCCAAGTGAAATACCCAAGCTTGTCTCCTCACTACATTTACAGCTGGCTCCAGTCGCAAATCTGAGTTTTCGAGTGATTTGCACAAGGCATTCATTGATGCTGGAATTCCACTGTGGAAATTGGAAAACAAATCTCTCAAGAGGTTTTTTGGAGAAATACACAGAGGAACATATACCAAGCGAGTCATCATTAAAGAAAAATTATGTTGTCAGCAACTGATATTAAACTAAAGATAGACATAAAATGCTGGAGTAACTCAACAGGACAGGCAGCATCTCCAACGAGAAGGAATGGGTGACATTTCGGGTTGAGACTTCTTCAGACTCTCAACCTGAACCGTCACTGACTGTCCGGCAGAGTAGACCGCCAACCGACCCGCGGCCCTCACCCGACCCTCGGCCCTCACCCGACCCTCGGCCCTCACCCGACCCGCGGCCCTCACCCGACCCTCGGCCCTCACCCGACCCGCGGCCCTCACCCGACCCTCGGCCCTCACCCGACCCGCGGCCCTCACCCGACCCTCGGCCCTCACCCGACCCGCGGCCCTCACCCGACCCGCGGCCCTCACCCGACCCGCGGCCCTCACCCGACCCGCGGCCCTCACCCGACCCGCGGCCCTCACACGACCCGCGGCCCTCACCCGACCCGCGGCCCTCACCCGACCCGCGGCCCTCACCCGACCCGCGGAGCCCAACCGTCCCGTGGAGCTGGAGAACGCCAGGTGAGCCCCGGAGCTGGAGAACGCTACTTGTCCCGTGGAGCTGGAGAACACCACCCGACCCGTGGAGCTGGAGAACGCCACCCGACCCGTGGAGCTGGAGAACGCCACCCGACCCGTGGAGCTGGAGAACGCCACCCGACCCGTGGAGCTGGAGAACGCCACCCGACCCGTGGAGCTGGAGAACGCTACCCGACCCGTGGAGCTGGAGAACGCCACCCGACCCGTGGAGCTGGAGAACGCTACCCGACCCGTGGAGCTGGAGAACGCTACCCGACCCGTGGAGCTGGAGAACGCTACCCGACCCGTGGAGCTCACCTGACCCTCGCAGCTGGAGAACACCACCCGACCCGTGGAGCTGGAGAACACCGCGGAGCTGGAGACCGCCACCCGACCCGCTGGGCTGGAGAACGCCAGGTAAGCCCCGGGGCTGGAGACCATCAGCAGAGCCGCGGGGCTGAAGAACGCCTGCGGAGTCACGGAGACGCAGACGCGGAGCAACGAAGCGGCAGAACACCAGCGCGCACCAAGCCAGCTCGGCCGACCAGAAGCACCAACAGACGGCGACGCGTACGAAAACACCGCCGGGGACGCAGAGGTGGGTTAAAGGCCAGGTTAGAGCTAGCCCCACACAGGGTAGCGATTCCTAGCCTTTTTCCTCGCCAACGTGCGCTCACTGGCAAACACAATGGACGAACTCCGACTAAGGATCACCTCCCACAACTGGATCAAGGACTGCAACATCCTGATCTTCACGGAAACTTGGCTCAACACTGACGTTCCTGACAGCGCCACCCAGCTATCGGGGCGTCATTTACTCCGAGCGGACAGGACATCAGACTCCGGTAAGACCAGAGGTGGGGGTCTGTGCATTTATGTCAATGAAGCATGGTGCACGGACTCCACCATCATCGAGAGTCACTGCTCAGCTAACCTTGAGTTCCTCTTGGTTAGATGCAGACCGTTCTATCTGCCCAGAGAGTTCACCTCCACTGTTGTGACTGCAGCCTATATCCCTCCTGATGCTAATGCCAAGCTTGCAATGAAAGAGCTGCATACTGCCATTAGCAATCAACAGACGCACAACCCCGAGGCAGCCTTCATTGTTGCGGGTGACTTCAATCACTCTAACCTGAAGACTGTACTCCCCAAATTCCACCAACATGTCTCCTTCCCCACTAGAGTAGACAAGACACTGGACAAAGTCTACACCAACATGGCTGAAGCTTACAACGCCATCCCCCTCCCCCACCTTGGTCAGTCTGATCACGTCTCATTGTTCCTGCTCCCTAAGTACTCCCCACTCATCAGACGGGTTAAACCAACTGTGAGGACAGTTAAAGTCTGGTCAGAGGAAGCGGACTTCACACTTCAGCAGTGTTTTGGAAACACTGACTGGAAGGCGTTTGCAGCCCAGGCCACCCTTGACTCCCACACGGACATTGATTCCTACACATCCTCTGTTCTGGACTTTATAAACTCCACCATCAATAGTGTCACCTCCCTCAAACAGGTGACCATATTCCCGAATCAGAAGCCATGGATGAACAGCGAGGTCAGGCTACTGCTGAAAGCACGGGACACCGCTTTCAGGTCAGGCGATGCTCGAGCCTACAGTTCAGCCAGGGCTAACCTGAAGAGGGGCATCAAGAAGGACAAGCACTGCCATAAGCTCAGGATTGAGGAGCACTTCAACAACAACTCCGACCCCCGACGCATGTGGCAAGGCATCCAGGCCATCACGGACTACAGACCCTCCAACACCACCCCCACATCCAGCGACGCCTCCTTCCTTGAGGAGCTTAACCACTTCTATGGCCGCTTCGACAGGGACAATCTAGAGACAGCCATCAAGGCTGTGCTACCTGCCGATCACCAACCCCTCACACTCACCCCCTACGACGTATTCGTGGCACTGAGTAGGACTAATGCACGTAAAGCTGCTGGCCCTGACGGCATCCCCGGGCGCGTGCTCAGGGCCTGTGCTGCGCAGCTGACAGACGTCTGGACTGACATCTTCAACCTGTCACTTGCCCAAGCAGTTGTCCCCACGTGCCTTAAAACCACCTCCATCGTGCCAGTGCCAAAACACTCCACTGCGGCAAGCCTCAACGACTTCCGCCCAGTTGCACTTACCCCCATCATCACCAAGTGCTTCGAGAGGCTGGTCCTGGCACACCTCAAAAGCTGCCTACCCCCCACACTGGATCCCTATCAGTTTGCCTACCGCAAGAACAGGAGTACGGAGGATGCCATCTCAACGGCACTTCACTCCGCCCTCTCCCACCTCGACAACAGAGACACTTACGTAAGAATGCTGTTCATCGATTACAGCTCAGCATTCAACACCATTATACCATCAAAACTGATCACCAAACTCGGTAACCTGGGCATCGACCCCTCCCTCTGCAACTGGATACTGGACTTTCTAACCAACAGACCCCAGTCTGTTAGGTTAGACAAGCACACCTCTTCAACCCTCACCCTGAACACCGGCGTTCCACAGGGCTGTGTGCTGAGCCCCCTCCTCTACTCCCTCTTCACCTATGACTGCACACCTGTACATGGTACTAACACCATCATCAAGTATGCAGATGATACAACGGTGATTGGCCTCATCAGCAACAACGATGAGTCGGCCTACAGGGAGGAGGTCCAGCACTTAGCAGCATGGTGCGCTGACAACAACCTGGCCCTTAACTCCAAGAAGACCAAGGAGCTCATTGTAGACTTCAGGAAGTCCAGGGGCGGCACGCACACCCCCATCCACATTAACGGGACGGAGGTGGAACGTGTTTCTAGCTTCAGGTTCCTGGGAGTCAACATCTCCGATGACCTCTCTTGGACCCACAATACCTCAACTCTGATCAAGAAGGCTCACCAGCGTCTCTTCTTCCTGAGGAGACTGAAGAAGGTCCATCTGTCTCCTCAGATCCTGGTGAACTTCTACCGCTGCACCATCGAGAGCATCCTTACCAACTGCATCACAGTATGGTATGGCAACTGCTCTGTCTCCGACCGGAAGGCATTGCAGAGGGTGGTGAAAATTGCCCAACGCATCACCGGTTCCTCGCTCCCCTCCATTGAGTCTGTCCAAAGCAAGCGTTATCTGCGGAGGGCGCTCAGCATCGCCAAGGACTGCTCTCACCCCAACCATGGACTGTTTACCCTCCTACCATCCGGGAGGCGCTACAGGTCTCTCCGTTGCCGAACCAGCAGGTCCAGGAACAGCTTCTTCCCGGCGGCTGTCACTCTACTCAACAACGTACCTCGGTGACTGCCAATCACCCCCCCCCCCCCCCGGACACTTATTATCACTTATTATTATTTATTTAAATCATTTGCTATGTCGCTCTTCCAGGGAGATGCTAAATGCATTTCGTTGTCTCTGTACTGTACACTGACAATGACAATTAAAATTGAATCTGAATCTGAATCTGAGACCTGATGGGCTAAACAACCTAATTCTGCTCCTATAACATGTACATCAACTCTTTGAGATGTCCTGAGACTGTGAAAGATGCCAGATGCAAGGAAAAGTTGGATTTCATTGTAAGTTGCAACTGCAAATTCCAATTTCTGATAAGCTCACTGATATAACCATATAACAATTACAGCACGGAAACAGGCCATCTCGGCCCTTCTAGTCCGTGCCGAACACTTATTCTCCCCTAGTCCCATCTACCTGCGCTCAGACCATAACCCTCCATTCCTTTCCCGTTCATATAACTATCCAATTTATTTTTAAATGATAAAATCGAACCTGCCTCCACCTTCCACTGGAAGCTCATTCCACACAGCTACCACTCTGAGTAAAGAAGTCCCCCCTCATGTTACCCCTAAACTTCTGTTCCTTAATTCTCAAGTCATGTCCTCTTGTTTGAATCTTCCCTACTCTCAGTGGGAAAAGCTTATCCACTTCAACTCTGTCTATCCCTCTCATCATTTTAAAGACATCTATCAAGTCCCCCCTTAACCTTCTGCGCTCCAAAGAATAAAGACCTAACTTGTTCAACCTTTCTCTGTAACTTAGTTGCTGAAACCCAGGCAACATTCTAGTAAATCTCCTCTGTACTCTCTCTATTTTGTTGACATCCTTCCTATAATTAGCCGACCAAAATTGTACACCATACTCCAGAATTGGCCTCACCAATGCCTTGTACAATTTTAACATTACATCCCAACTTCTATACTCAATGCACTGATTTATAAAGGCCAGCATACCAAAAGCTTTCTTTACCACCCTATCTACCTGGAATCACCCTATTCCACCTTCAGGGAACTGGTGGTGAAGGAATGTACAGGGATCTCAAAGTGAAGCCCACTTCAGAACCTTAAATGACAATTTGATTTACTGACTTTACGAAGTAAGAATAGATAATGTGTACTAAATTGAATGAGATAACTATCACACTGAGTTAACTACACATTTATAGGAACATCAATCATAAGAGATTAACAATCTTACTGGAAATGACGTGGAAAGAGTCTGTGATGTTGACAACACATCAGGATGTTCATGTCTGGATTCAGCGATAAAAATAAAATGTTGACAGTCAGTTATTGTAGTTAGTGCTTATTTAGAACGAAAAGTTAAACCAACAACAATTCAACCACAAAATAGAGTAGGTACAAGGCAAAATTTATCACGTGAGGTTGGTAGCATCCATAATGGTTGTCATTTAAGAATATCACTTGGATATCACTGTCTAAAATAAAGCAAATTATTTATTTTTTCTTACATCAAGCTGTACCTCTTTTTATTCTTTTCATTTGGTTGGGTAAAGCCACACCAAGAAAAGTTGTCTGCTGAGGATAAACAGTTAGACATAAAAAGACCCAAGTGCTGGAGTAACTTGGTGTGTCAGGCAGCATCTCTAGAGAACATGGAGAGCTGACCATTTAGGTCGGGACCTTCAGACTGATTCACATATTCATGTTCTCCAGAGATGCTGCCTGACTTGCTGAGTTACTGTAGATTAGTATGTCTTTACTATATATATATCACCACACAGATTATGCTACAAATCCCTTATGTAATCCAGTCCATATATTCATCGCTACCCTGGGCCGGCCCTATAAACCGGTGTGTGTCTCTCTCTCTTTTAGATTTGATGCGGACCACGGGGATGATAGCACGTTGTGTTCTCTCCGTTTGTACTGCAATAAAGACTATTTCTACACGTGAGTCTGATCATTTCAACATGGTGTCAAAAGTGGGATCCGAACCCACGCCTCCAATTGAAAACAAGTGATGGAACGATCCCACAGAGCAGGATCAGACGTATACCTAGACATGCTCAACCTGTGCAACATCTCCCACGACCCAATATTGGGTTCACCCGCCCAGCGACTAATGTCAAGGCAAACTGAGCCAACTGTGGCGAAACAGGCACTAGTACCACAAGTGATCCCACCATCCGAAATCCAGTCCAGGCTACAACAAATGCATGATGTTCAAAAAGGATGGTATGACAAGAAGAGCAGACCACTTCCACCACTAGCCAAGGCACAGGTGGTCGATCCGTCTACAAACTGACAAGGGTCACGACCGCCTTGGTGTAATTTCTGAAACTGCTTCTGAACCACGCTCACATTTGGTCAATGCCGATGGCGGCACCTACAGACGTAATAGATAGCACATCCTGCCTGTGAAGGAATCAGCACCACCTCCGTATTACCCTGACCGCACAGGTATACTTCTTGGTACTTGGTTCTTGGTTTCTTGGTCCTCCAAAATATTCCAAATGGAATTTAAACTGGAGGTGGATTTAATCCTCATCCAGCAGCATCGGCCCGACCATAACCATCACTACCATCCGCTCCTGATCCGGTCGTTTTGCCTACGGCTACGCCGCATCCACCCCTGACAAGGTCTCCTGTTTCTTCACCGGGGATGCAGTTTCAATCTCCTGCACCTATTCTACCACCGATCGCATCTCCGGTGATGGGAGAAAATGCAGGACTCTACCGTACGCGTGCAGGTCGCGTCTATAAGCCCATCGTAAAGTACCCGGGTTATGTTTGAACTTCCCTCCAGCTTACTTACACATACTATATGTACTTTATGTAGTACATATAGTATTTTGCATGTGATTATCACATCTATTTTATTAGGAGTTAATTCTTTAAGAGGAAGGATGTATATTAGTATGTCTTTATCATAAACTAGACCAAGTGCAGACCCGTTGGGTCTGTTCCCCCAACGTGCGGTTGTGGGGGGCGGAGGCGGCATGCAGCGTCACACACACTATCTACCCCCCCCCCCGCACTCACGCTAATTACCCCCCTTGATATTATATTAATATTATTAATTTGCTCCTTTTACCCCATAACCACCCTATCTACTGACGCATAGCCCCCAACTTGCAGTCACATCTAGAGAGGGGGGGGTATAGAGTGCGGGCAGAGAGAGAAGGGGCAGAGACAGAGAGAGAGACAGAGACACAGAGAGAGGGGCAAGAGGGAGAGGGGGG
>NW_022630131.1:0-50348 GCF_010909765.2 Amblyraja radiata | reverse complement strand
GACCGGTGGAAAGTACTGGGAGGTGAAGTGGATGAGAATGAGGAGAGGGCAGACTGTGACAGTCTCCTCTCTGTTTCCTGTCTGCCAAATAATTTTCAATTCATGCCTGTTCAATATTGCCTAACCAACATGTTTAAAAATTCAAAGACCTTCTGAAAATTGGACACATGGACTTGTTCTCCCTGAAACAATCAACAACAATCTGCTGGAGGGATTCAGTGGGTCAGGCAGCGTCTGTCGAGGTAAATGTACAGATGGCCCTGTGTATCGTAACCCTTCTTCAGTTGCGAATGGTCATCTGTCCATTTACTTCCACAGATGATTCCTGATCCACAAATTCCCTCCAGCAGTTTGCTCTTTGCTGGTGTTTCCAGAATCTGCAATCTCTTGTGTCTCCACATCTACTCCCTTATTTATTCTGCACGGTACATCACCATCATCTCCAATAGATTTGTTTGCCATGATTTCACTTACATACATTCAAAAATACATTATCTTATCGCATAAATTATTTTATATATCCAAACACTGTTTTGGAACCTGGAAACACCAAACCAGGATGGAGATTGAAATATGTTTTCCATCTTAAGAACATCTCAAGAATATGGTATGTTAGCTTTCATAGCAAAATGATTTGAGTATAGGAGCAGGGAGGTTCTACTGCAGTTGTACAGGGTCTTGGTGAGACCACACCTGGAGTATTGCGTACAGTTTTGGTCTCCAAATCTGAGGAAGGACATTATTGCCAATCAGGGAGTGCAGAGAAGGTTCACCAGACTGATTCCTGGGATGGCAGGACTTTCATATGAAGAAAGACTGGATAGACTCGGCTTGTACGCGCTAGAATTTAGAAGATTGAGGGGGGATCTTATAGAAACTTACAAAATTCTTGAGGGGTTGGACAGGCTAAATGCAGGAAGATTGTTCCCGATTCCCTAGCTATGGAAACTATGAGGCTCAAAGAAGAGGAAGTACTGACACTTTTGAGAAATATAAAAGTGGATAAGTCTCCAGGTCCGGACAGGATATTCCCTAGGACATTGTGGGAAGTTAGTGTAGAAATAGCAGGGGCTATGGCAGAAATATTTCAAATGTCATTAGAAACGGGAATAGTGCCGGAGGATTGGCGTACTGCGCATGTTGTTCCATTGTTTAAAAAGGGGTCTAAGAGTAAACCTAGCAATTATAGACCTATTAGTTTGACGTCAGTGGTGGGCAAATTAATGGAAAGAATACTTAGAGATGATATATATAAGCATCTGGATAAACAGGGTCTGATTAGGAACAGTCAACATGGATTTGTGCCTGGAAGGTCATGTTTAACTAATCTTCTTGAATTTTTTGAAGATGTTACTCGGGAAATTGGTGAGGGTAAAGCAGTGGATGTTGTGTATATGGACTTCAGTAAGGCCTTTGACAAGGTTCCTCATGGAAGGTTGGTTAAGAAGGTTCAATGGTTGGGTATTAATGGTGGAGTAGCAAGATGGATTCAACAGTGGCTGAATGGGAGATGCCAGAGAGTAATGGTGGATGGTTGTTTGTCAGGTTGGAGGCCAGTGACGAGTGGGGTGCCACAGGGATCTGTGTTGGGTCCACTGTTGTTTGTCATGTACATCAATGATCTGGACGATGGTGTGGTAAATTGGATTAGTAAGTATGCAGATGATACTAAGATAGGTGGGGTTGCGGGTAATGAAGAAGAGTTTCAAAGTCTACAGAGAGATTTATGCCAGTTGGAAGAGTGGGCTGAAAGATGGCAGATGGAGTTTAATGCTGATAAGTGTGAGGTGCTACATCTTGGCAGGACAAATCAAAATAGGACGTACATGGTAAATGGTAGGGAATTGAAGAATGTAGGTGAACAGAGGGATCTGGGAATAACTGTGCACAGTTCCATGAAAGTGGAATCTCATGTAGATAGGGTGGTAAAGAAATCTTTTGGTGTGCTGGCCTTTATAAATCAGAGCATTGAGTATAGAAGTTGGGATGTAATGTTAAAATTGTACAAGGCATTGGTGAGGCCAATTCTGGAGTATGGTGTACAATTTTGGTCGCCTAATTATAGGAAGGATGTCAACAAAATAGAGAGAGTACAGAGGAGATTTACTAGAATGTTGCCTGGGTTTCAGCAACTAAGTTACAGAGAAAGGTTGAACAAGTTAGGGCTTTATTCTTTGGAGCGCAGAAGGTTAAGGGGGGACTTGATAGAGGTTTTTAAAATGATGAGAGGGATAGACAGTGTTGACGTGGAAAAGCTTTTCCCACTGAGAGTAGGGAAGATTCAAACAAGGGGACATGACTTGAGAATTAAGGGACTGAAGTTTAGGGGTAACATGAGGGGGAACTTCTTTACTCAGAGAGTGGTAGCTGTGTGGAATGAGCTTCCAGTGAAGGTGGTGGAGGCAGGTTCGTTTTTATAATTTAAAAATAAATTGGTTAGTTATATGGATGGGAAAGGAATGGAGGGTTATGGTCTGAGCGCAGGTATATGGGACTAGGGGAGATTATGTGTTCGGCACGGACTAGAGGGGTCGAGATGGCCTGTTTCCGTGCTGTAATTGTTATATGGTTATATGGTTATGATGTTCGGGAAGTCCAGGACAAGGGGGAAACACAGTTTAAGGACAAGGGGGAACACACACAGTTTAAGGACAAGGGGGAACACACACAGTTTAAGGACAAGGGGGAAATCTTTTAGGACCGAGATGAGAAAAAAAATTCATACACAGAATTATCTGCCACAGAAGGTAGTTGAGGCCACAGTTCATTGGCTATATTTAAGAGCGAGTTAGATGTGGCCCTTGTGGCTAAAGGGATCAGGGGGTATGGAGAGAAGGCAGGTACAGGATACTGAGTTGGATGAACAGCCATGATCATATTGAATGGCGAATGGTGCAGGCTCGAAGGGCCGAATGGCCTCTACTCCTGCACCTATTGTCTATGTTTCTATGTTTAGAATGTGAGAGTGACGGACAGTGTGGGATGGACGGGGAGATGAGATGAATTACGAAGAGAAAGATGCAGGAACTGGGGAAAAATATCTAAAACAGAGGGTGAGCAGCAATAAAAATGAATTGTATTTCTCTGCAGAATTCACACAATATGGGGGAAATGAGTTGTTAACCCGGATTAAGGAAGGAGCCTGATTAGATTTCTTGTCACAATGAGGACGACACTAACTCCTGAGCTGATGATGAGCTGCACGTTGTGATTCCCTCCAGAGGTTTTGCTGATAAATCTATGTTTTTGGATGTGGGCCTCAGTGTTTAGGCTTCTAGTTTTAACCCATGAGGATGTGACCATCCTTATTCCACCACTGATAGATGTGTTTAGTAAATGATGTAAATGATAGGAGTAGGCCCCACAAATAACGAAGGACCAGCAATGTATTTCCAAGTTATGATGGTGACTAACTGGGTCAATTTGTGCCACTCCACTAACATGACCAAACAATTCTGGGTATGGATTGTGTTTGCATATTGTGGATATATTTTCTAGCATCGATGTAGTCATCAATGTAATGGGGATAGAGTTCCGGGAATAGGGCCAGTGTACACCTGGAACACACTGTATCTCTCGTGTCTATATCTCTAGGCTGTGAAGATATTGGTGCAACTCTGTGAGGTTGGGCTTGGAGAACACCAAGTGACAGAGGGAAAACTAGTGATTGTGAAAATGTTTACTGGAGGTTCTACCTTGAGTGAAATTCAGAACTGTGGAGAAATTTGCTCTCAATATTGGACTTACTTTGACAAATTGTAGTAGTTTGATGATCATATGCAGCTGATTGGTGACCTCCTAAGTCCAACCTCCGCCATAATCTGATGCAATGAATATTAGTTTGATCTATCGGACCAACTACAGCATGAACAGGCAAGAATATCCACCGTTCCATTGATTACAAAACAACAGATTCTGTCATTTGTCATTATCATAGACATTTCAAACATCACACAGTCATCTGCTTGATTATGTGTTACTGGAAACTATTCTGACCAGTTGTGAATAGCATTAATTATACTTGTCTTTCTCCGGGCTGGTTAGCATTCTGCAAAAGCTTTTCTCTTTACCTCACGAACGTGACACTGAACTAAACTGAATTGAACTGGAAGGGGCGTGATTTATTCCCAGAGGTTGTGAAGGTCTTGGTGCAAACTGTGCGGTTTGATTTGGAGAACACTGAAAGTTGCAGAAGAAATTGGATGATGATGAGGCTGGTGACTGGTGGGTTTAGCTTGTGTGAAAGTCAGGTGATAATTACACTCAATATTGGAATAACTGAGTAAATTCAGCATTTTATTATCACATTTACTGGTTTGTGTTGTCCTCAACCCAAAACTCACATCGTTTTAAACAGCCAAACCACCCAAATCACAGTGACACAGCTGTTAGAGCTGCTGCCTCACAGTGCCGGAGACCAGGGTTCAATCCTGACCTCGGGTGCTCTCTGGGTGGAGATAGCACGCTCCCTGTGGCCACGAATGAGTGGGGATGTAGGTAACTGGACCTCCATAAATTGCCTGTAGTGTGTAGGGAGCAGATGGGAAAGCGAGAGAACAGAACGAGTGTGAACGGTTGATCAGTGATCGGCACGGACAGAGGGCTGAAAGGCAAGTTTCCATGCTGTGTCTAAAAACTAAACTCAATCAGAACATCACTACAGATACAAGAAGATTGACACATACTCATCATTACACAACAATAGATACTCTCATTCCCCAATGTGCTTGACATTTGTTATTCTCCAATAACTTTTAGACAATAGACACAGGTGCAGTAGAGGCCATTCTGCCCTTCGCGCCAGCACCGCCATTCAATGTGATCATGGCTGATCATCCCCCATCAGTACCCCGTTCCTGCCTTCTCCCCATATCCCCTGACTCCGCCATCTTTAAGAGCCCTATCCAGCTCTCTCTTGAAAGCATCCAGAGAACCGGCCTCCACCGGCAGTGAATTCCACAGACTCACAACTCTCTGTGAAAAAAAGTGTTTCCTGGTCTCTCTTCTAAATGGCTTACCCCTTATTCTTAAACTGTGGCCCCTGGTTCTGGACTCCCCCAACATTGGAAATATAATTCCTGCCTCTAGCGTGTACAAGCCCTTAACAATCTTATATGTTTCAATGAGATGCTCTCTCATCCTTCTAAACTCCAGAGTGTACAGGCCGAGACGCTCCATTCTCTCAGCATATGACAGTCCCGCCATCCCGGGAATTAACCTGGTGAACCTACACTGGGCTCCCTCAATAGCAAGAATGTCTTTCCTCAAATTAGGGGACCAAAACTGCACACAATAATCCAGGTGTGATCTCACCAGGGCCCTGTACAACTGCAGAAGGACCTATTTGCTCCTATATTAGATTCCTTTTGTTATGAAGGCCAACATGCCATTGGCTTTCTTCACTGCCTGCTGTACCTGCATGCTTACTTTCATAGACTGCTGAACAAGGACCCCCAGATCTCGTTGTAATTCCCCCTTTTCCCCTTCCCATTTCGAAAGATGTGGTTCCATGTCTCAACGCATCGAATGCATGTTTGAGCTCAGTAAATTCCCATTTTCCTTTGCCGAATAAGGTTTGACAAGATTTGTTTGACACTGACACAAACACTTTCAACAGAAGTGATGTCTAAACCCCGAGCAGGAGAGGAAGAGGAAGGTCCGGTAGTTTCATAAGACACAGCGTGAGACTGGGGAAGTCAGTGTGTCACCGTGCTTGAAGCTTTGCTGCCCAGTCTCTGGACTCGTTCACCATCAGTCTCTTCCCACAAGGTAGGCGACCTTACAACAGGTTCACTTCAGGTAAAGGTGTTGTTTCAATGGGATCTAGAAACGGAACTCCGTGTTCAATAATTTCTAACATGTGATATTCCACTCCTACAACCATTTATTAGACTGTACCAGTCTGTTCTGCTTTAGACTTTACAAGGACATAGAAACGTTAGGAATAATGAAGAAATACACAAAATGCTAGAGTAACTCAGCGGGACAGGCAGCATCTGGAGAGAAAGAATGGGTGATTTTTCGGGTTGAGACCCTTCTTCAGATCCAGACTTCTTTGACCCGAAACGTCACCCATTCCTTCTCTCCAGAGATGGTGGATTGTGAGAAAAGGGTTAATAGAGATGGTTGATTTATACTCGAACTCTCAAATATAACTTTGAAATAAATAAGGTGTCAGCAGAAGCCAGACTGCTAGTAGAATAGAAAGTAACGATATAAAGAACAGAGAGAAATTATAGATAAAAGTAACAATAGAAATACTTCAGTAGAATTTGAAGAGAAGTAAGGCAGAGATGAAAAGGGCGAGGGGTTAAAACCATCGGCTTTCGTTGTCCACCCTTTTTCTTTTGTTCGTACTGCTGTCTCGGTGATTAATAACACAAGGTAGGGTCCAGTCCACCTAGGTTGCAGCTTTTCTTCCTTCCATGATTTTACAAGATCCCAGTTCCCTGCTTTCACAGAATGGCTTGAAAAGTCGAGATGGGGGACTCTTTTCCATCAGCCCCTTGGTTTTTAGTTCTGTAATAGAACGACATACTGCCAATAAATAGTTCCTTAAGAAAACATTACTCCCCTCTATGGTGGGTATTCCTTCTATCTTTCCCCAAATAATAAAGACCTAACTTGCTCAACCTTTCTCTTATAATTATGCCTACCAAAATTATACACCATACTCCACAATTGACCTCACCAATACCTTGTACAATTTAACATTACAACCCAACTTCTATGCAATTCTCTTATTTATAAAGACCAACACACAAAAATCTTTCTTTACCATCCTTTCTACATGAGATTCCACCTTCGGGGAACTATGCACAGTTATTCCTAGATCCCTCTGTTCAACTTCATTCCTCAATTCACAATCATTTACCATGTACGTCTAATTTGAATTTGTCCTGCCAAGATGTATCACCTCACACTTATCAAGATTAAACCTATCTGACATGTTTCCACCCACTCTTCCAAATGACCTAAATCTCTCTGTACATTTTTTTTAAATCTACTTCTTATTCACAACACCACCTATCTTAGTATCATATACATACTTCTTAATCTATCTTACCACAACAACATCCATTTTATTGATTCACATGACAAACAACAGTGGCCCCAACACACATCCCCGAGGTTCCCCTCTAGTCACTGACCTCCAACCTGACAAACATCCATCCACCATTACTCTCTGACATTTCCCATACAGCCACTTTTTAATCCAACTTGCTATTCCTTACTAACCTCTTCTTAACCAACCTTATTTCCTTTTTGAACCTTGTCAAAGGCCTTACTGAAGTTCACCACTTTAACCTCATCAATTTCCCTAATAACCTCTTCTTAAGAAAAAAATCAAGATTAGTCAAATATCACAATCACAAATCCATGCTAATTCTTCCTAATCCTACCCTATTTATCCAAATCCCTATACTATTGACTTTAGTATCCTTTCCATTATTTCCCACGACTGATGTCAAAGAACGTTCTTGTTAAAACTCTACTCTTCTTTGTCCTCCTGTTCACTTACCTCAGGGCTATTATTTATTCGTACCTGCGGGACAGCCCTCATGTAATTATTGAAATTGTACTTGGTATCTCAACCTTCTAAACGAACATCGGTCGGTGATTTAGAAAACTCATACATACACCTAATCTTCAGGATTAAAAGGTCCTTCCTCCTGGTCCATCTCCGACAGCTTTTGCTTTACCTGTTCATAAATAGACTTGTATATCATAATTAACTGTTTCATATACTTTTTAAATTCTATCTTTAAATTTGAATACAATACAATACAATAACTGTTCCAAACTCGGTCCCTTGTAGGGACTTCTCCATTGTGCCACCTGCTGGTTAGTTTGCATGCAACATTTCTTCAGTGCCAATGGCAGAGCATTACACAAATCTTATTTATTTTAACCTTCAATGTTCCATTTATTCTGTCCACCAAATGAAAACAATCCATTGTCAAAGCTGATTTCTGTAGGTCTACCAAACCTCTTAATTACCTTATTCGTCATAAACGACACTACAGTGCTCATACCAAATCGATTCAGACTTACCCTAGGCATATCTCCCAGATGCTGTTCCGGCTGCATTATCTGCATTTTAATTTAACTTATTTGACATGTACTTTTTCCGTTTCACCATACAATCTCAACATATTTTCCAATCTAGTCTGAACTATATCCTGCCTTTCCCAAGGTCATCATCCGTTGTCTTATATTCTGAAGTATCTCTCTCTCTCTCTCTAAGAGCGGAGAAGAGAGGAGCGAGAGAGAGCGAGCGAGAAGCGAGAGAGAAGAGAGGAGCGAGAGAGAGAGAGAGGAGGCGAGAGAGAAGAGAGAGAGCGAGAGAGAGAGAGGAGAGAGAGAGAGAGAGAGAGAGAGCGAGAGAGCGCGAGAGAGCGCGAGAGCGAGCGAGAGAGAGAGAGAGCGGGCGTGTGCGTGAGAGAGAGAGAGAGAGAGAGAGAGAGAGAGAGAGAGAGAGAGAGAGAAGAGACGAGAGAGAGAGAGAGAGAGAGAGAGCGAGAGAGAGAGAGAGAGAGACGCCTGAGAGAGAGCGAGAGCGCTCTCTCTCTCTCTCTCTCTCTCTCTCTCTCTCTCTCTCTCTCTCTCTCTCTCCCCCCCCCTCCCTCTCTTGTAGAACAAACCAACAAATTGTCCACATCATCAAATACTGTCTAAGGGTATACCTTCCAAACCCTACAATATAATACAATACAATACAATACCTTTTATTTATGATTCGAATCTCACATGAGGTTCAAACGAAATTTGGTTTCTGCAGCCATACAAGAAAAGAACCTAGACACACACCAACACAATTTACACAAACATCCAACACAGTGAGTCTCCTCCTCAAAGTCTTGCCTCTCCCCTGCTCTCCATTCCTCTCCCAAAGTCGAGGTCAAAGCCTCATCCTAGCCTTTCTTTACATCCTCCTTTAAATCCCTTTCTCTCTCTTGTGACCCTAGTCCTGTTAGGGCTTATCTCCTAATAGGACTTTTCAAGGAAAAGTTCCCCAAGACATGTATTATTGGCATGTAATTCTCTGGCCCCGCTTGGTTCCGTCATAGGACTCACTTGTGTCAGTTCACTTATTTCAGTATTTTCAACCAGGTCGTTTGTTCATTGACATCGACCGCAGAGACCAACTGTTTGCTGAATCGGGGGTTGGAAATAAATGACAATCCCACCACCTCCTTCAATTCTGCTTGACTTTAAGAAGAATGACTTCCACCACAATAGTTCATAATATAATGTTCACTGGTTGCCTTCTATTTCTTGTTCATTTTCAACTCTCCACCTTTTCAGCTGGTTTTCCAGATAGGCTACATTATTTGCCTTTCCTTGTGTATTTTCCCTTTCTTCCTTGGGGTTCACCTTAAGTGGGTAATGACGGCATCCAACTAGAAGATGGCGCTGTGGCCGGTAGTCAGGCTGCAGTGACGGCATCCAATCAGAAGATGGCACTGTGGCCGGTAGTCAGGCTGCAGTGACGGTAGCTGACCTGACGATGGCGCTGTTGCCGGTAAGTTTGTGAGCGGCGGCCATGTTTGTAGTCTTTGCTGGCTGGCTGTATCAGTTTATACCATCCATCTTTTTCTGCCATTTAGCGGTTCCTACTACTTTTACCAATGGTGCCTTCAAATCTTTCATGGCCAATAGTCGTCCCACGTTCTCCTCCTCAAAGCCCTAATCCATTTCCTTCCCCATCAGGGATATAGGGTGAGGTATTTCTATCCATTATTTATTTATTTATTTATTTATTTATTATTATTTTTTAGCCCTCTCAGTTTATGGGTGCCCCAAGGGATAATCTGTGTCATCCTGTCGTCTCCTACTTTCTCTCTCTCTCTCTCTCTCTCTCTCTCTCTCTCTCTCTCTCTCTCTCTCTCTCTCTCTCTCTCTCTCTCTCTCTCTCTCTCTCTCTTTCTGTGTCTCTGTCTTTCCTCACTCACTGTCTGGTTCTCTCTCTCTTTGTGTTTCTGTGTCTGTATCTCTCTCTCTCTATGTTTCTGTGTCTGTATCTCTCTCTGTGTGTTTCTGTGTCTGTATCTCTCTCTCTGTGTTTCTGTGTCTGTATCTCTCTCTCTGTGTGTTTCTGTGTCTGTATCTCTCTCTCTCTGTGTTTCTGTGTCTGTATCTCTCTCTGTGTGTTTCTGTGTGTGTATCTCTCTCTCTCTGTGTTTCTGTGTATGTATCTCTCTCTCTGTATTTCTGTGTGTGTCTCTCTCTCTCTCTGTTTCTGTGTCTGTGTCTGTATCTCTCTCTCTCTCTCTGTTTCTGTGTCTGTATCTCTCTCTCTCTCTCTGTTTCTGTGTCTGTATCTCTCTCTCTCTCTCTCTGTGTTTCTGTGTCTGTATCTCTCTCTCTCTCTGTGTTTCTGTGTCCATCTCCCTCTCTGTGTTTGGTGTCTGTCTCTCTCTCTCTCTGTTTATGTGTCTGTATCTCTCTCTCCCTGTGTTTCTGTGTCTGTATCTCTCTCTCTCTCTCTCTCTGTTTCTGTGTCTGTATCTCTCTTACTGTGTTTCGGTGTCTGTCTGTCTCTCTCTCTGTGTTTCTCAACTTGAATGTCTACCATAAAACAACAAACCATAAAAGCTGGTCATGTTCCATCAACTAACTTATTTCCAATTATTTCAATCCATATTCACCATTATTTTAAATGTCCAATTCCTAGCACTGGTAACAATTTTCCAAATTAGATTTACTGACAAGAAATCAAAAAGAACATCAAGAAACGATTAAAAGAAAATCAAAAGCTCATTTTTACAATTTCCCTTTTTCAGGTTACGAGGATACAAAGAATTTATTTTACAGCTTAAATCCCGGATGGTTTGCAGTATTTTAAACTGCAGTGGAAATGCTCGCCCCCGCCAAGGGGGGAGGGCGTCTGTGTTCAATTTTACAACTTGCTCATTCCAACCTTTCATCAAACAACCATTCGTTCCAAACCGGTTTTTACACAAATCACATTCGTTCCGATCTTACTTCAAATAGATTATTCAATATATATTTTCTCCCTGTCCTGCACTCTTGTCCCCGGCCTTTGCCGTCTTCTTATTTGCGACTTTCGGAATTAACTCCCTCATCATCCTGTCTCTCTCTGTTCCTTATTCGCTGTTTTCTACTGCCTGCAACATAATCTTTACTACTTGTTTTTCCCTTCTGTGAAAAGGAATTGATCTAACTGTTCTTGTCAGACCTAAATGATCTGCAATGGGGCTATTTAACAAACCCCCTTCCCCCTCAGGGGCCTCTCCTAGGTACCTCCTCAGGGGTCTAATTTCTACCGATCTTCTTATCTTCCCCTTCCGACTTTTTGACTCACCATCCTGGTGGCTGGGTGATCTTCGTACATTCCGGCCCCTGTCTTCTCTCTTCCCTGGGTATTTTGGCCCCCTCCGGCTCTGCATTTGCCCCAACGGCCTATATCTTATCTTTGTTGTCTTCTCCAATCCCTGGGTATTTCCTGCCCCCCAGTGGTTCTGCATTTATCCCCAACGGACTATTGGGCAGAATGCGGGGATTTGGCCTACAGCCTTTTCCTCTCCCTTTTCAGTTTGCCTTGCCAGTACAGCCCCCTGAATCCTTCAGGGCGTTAACCACAAGGTATTTTCAATCACCCAGGAAGTACTTTATTAGTCATTGTTCCTACCTGGGTTCTGTGCACAGAAATTGCTCAATTGACTTTTCGCGATCTCCAACTAATCTCCAACCACTTTCACTTCTTTGCCGAGTCTCTGTTTGGTCCGGCATCACTCGCTCAAACCTTCTGACGGTAAGCAAGGAGTCTGATACCGCTGACCTCAGCGGGGTGCACCTTCTCTTCGCCCGTGTATTCCCGTCAGCTGTCCAGAGTAATTAAATCCCGGAACCGAGCCCCCAAATTGTGAGATTCAAAATCACAAACGCTTTAGAGACAAAGTCAGGCATATAAGTTTTTATTAAGATAATATTCTGCAGAATAGGTTCCTCTCCTCAGCTGTCCCCCTAGAGGCACAACGAAGATGGAGATGCTTTCTATCTTTATACATTTCATTTCACTATTGTCACACCCTCATCTCTCCCCATTGAGCTTCTTCCAATCATAACATAAAGCCCACATTCCCACGAGAACGTCCTGGAACATCCACCCAACGTCAAAGACACCTAAGGCTTCTGCTGAAGTTTCTATCTGTTTGCTACTTTTTAATCTAGAATTTCTCTCTGTTCTGTATATTGTTACTTTATTCTACCAGCAGTCTGGCTTCTGCTGACACCTTATTTATTTCTAAGTTATATTTTTCAGAGTTCTAGTATAAATCAACCATCCCTATTAACCCTTTTCTCACAATTTCTACCTCTGTGCCCTCCTTTCCTCTCAATTGCTCCCTCCCTCCAAACGGGGCGTTCTCCCGGGGAAGAACCCGTGGTCAGCAGGGCTCCAGGGGTGAGGTTAAGGAAGGATGGAAGATTGGCCAACTATGGAGGTTGACAACAAAATGGCCGCCGGGAAAAGAGGAGCGATTGAGAGAGATGGAGAGAGAGAGAGGGAGCGAGAGGGTGGGAAGGATCGAGGGGAGGGGAGAAGGGAGAGGGGTTGGTGAATAGGCAATCCCCAGACACGCTCTCATACACCCCCCCCTCCCTCTCTCTCTACCCCTTCTATCTCTCTCTCTCCCACGTTCACCATCTATTCTCCTCTCATTTCCCCAAAGAGTCATGTTCCCCCCTCCCCCTCTCTCTCTTCCCCCTTCTAACCCCCCTCACCACCGCCATTTTAGCTACTGGCAGCCAGAAGTCAATGAGTGTGAAGCCGGGGGCGGCCATTTTGGATGCTGGCATTTCCCTGTGGTGCTGCAGGTGGCCATCTTCTCTACAGGCAGTCTGCCATTGCAGTCCATTGGGAGTGAAGCCCTGGGCGTCCATCTTAGCTACTGGCAGTCTTCCATTGAAGTCAATGGTAGCGATGCCCAGGGAGGCGGCCATCTTTGGTCTAGGCACTTTCATTGAAGTCAAAGGGACGTGAAGTTCTGGGCGGCCATCTTAGTTACTGGCAGCCTTCATTTTTTTTCTCTGTCTCGTTCCCTCTTTCTTTCTCTCCTCTTCTCTGGCTTCCTCATCTTCTTTTCTCTCTCTCTCTTTTCCCTATCTTTGCTGATGAGTGCGAGTGGGTACACGTGCATGAAAGAGAGATGAAATGGTGAAGAGAGGGGGAGAGAGAGAAGGGGGGATAGAGGGGGGGAGGGAGTGTGTGTGAGAGAAAGAGAGTGTGTGTGCATGTGAGAGAGAGGGAACGTGTGTTTGAGGGAGAGGGATTGTGTGTGTGAGAGAGGGAGTGTGTGAGAGAGAGAGAGTGTGTGTGAGAGAGAGAGAGTGTGTGTGTGAGAGAAAGAGAGTGTGTGTGTGAGAGAGAGGGAACGTGTGTGTGTGTGAGAAAGAGAGTGTGTGTGTGAGAGAGAGGGAACGTGTGTGTGTGAGAGAGAGAGTGTGTGTGTGAGAGAGAGGGAGTGTGTGTGTGAGCAGGGCTCCCGCTTAACTTTTTTTCCCTTTTTTGCGTCCACCCCTCATTAGAACGCGTTAGACCGACGTGCGCAGCACAAAATGTTTTATGAGGAAAAGGTTCTAACTTTTTGTAAACAAGATGTTTTACCAGAATGTCGCCTGGATTCGAGAGCTTCAGCTACAGGGCGAGCTTAGGGACAGTTAGGGTCGACTCTCAGAATATTTTTACGCCAGGCTGGAAATGTCGAAGACTAGAGGGTATCACTATAAGGAGAGAGGGGGGGAGTTTAAATGGGATGCGCGGGGCAGTGGTGGGGGCCTCATGTGCCTGACCTGGGGAGGTGGTGGAGGCAGATATGACAAGGGTGTTTAAGAAGCTTTTAGGTGGGCATGTGGAAGTGGAGGGGAGAGAGGGACATGGATCATGTACAGGCAGATGAGAGTTTAACCTGCCGTCATGTTCGGCACAAACATTGTGGGCCGAAGGGCCCGTTCCTGTGCTGTACTGCCCTACGTTCTAACCATCCAATCACCAACTAGAGAGCAGACCCCACCTACCATCTACTGCACTGGCAGATGTTTTCTGCCGCTCACCTCCGGCGACAAACTCTTTGAATCACTTCTCTCTGGGAGGCGACTCCGGACTATCAAAGCTGCCACAGTCAGACATAAAAATAGCTTCTTCCCACGAGCAGTAACTCTATTCAACAGCCAAAAGACCGTAGCCTCTTTTTACTCCGGTACTTTATTTTCACATGTTTGAATTATAATATTTTATTTTTAATTGTCTACAGAATATCTTGTTGTTGCCTGCGAGCAAAGCACCAATGTAAATGCCTTGGATGTGGACCTACTTGGCTAATAACATTTTTATTCATTCATTATTATTCATTGAAGACAATAGACAATAGGTGCAGGAGTAGGCCATTCTGCCCCTCGAGCCTGCACCGCTATTCACCGTGATCATGCCAATCATCCACAATTAATACCCTGTTCCTGCCTTCTCCCTATATCCCTTGACGCCGCTATCTTTAAGAGCTCTGTCCAGCTCTCTCTTGAAAGCATTCAGAGAAACGGCTTCCACCACCATCTGCGGCAGAGAATTTCACAGACTCTCAACTCTCTGTGTGAAAAAGTGTTTCCTCATCTCCGTTCTAAATAAATGACCCCTTATTCTTAAACTATCCCTCAGACTATCTTTAATCAGACTTTACCTTGCACTAATCGATATTCCCTTAATCCTATATCTGTACACTGTGGATGGGTTGATTGTAATCCTGTATTGTCCTTCCACTAACTGGTTAGCACACAACAAAAAAGCTTTACACTGTACCTCTCCCTGTAGCTGAAGCCCTCTAATCCAGGCAGTATTCTGGGAGAACATTTTGTTTTCATAAAGTTAGAACAGTCTCATCATAAAACATTTTGTGGTTGAAACGTCAGGCTGGGGCACTTGCACCTCACTGAGTTACTCCAGAACTTTGCATCTTTTTTAAAAAGTACGCAGGCATCTACAGTTCCTCATGGCTATGTTTTCATTTTTTTAGTACGCGTCGACCAGCGATAACCTGTACACTAGGTCTACCCTACTCACTGGGGGCAATTTTCAGAATTAATCTACACACCTGCACAGCTTTGGAATGTGGGAGGAAATCGGAGCACCCAGAGAAAACACACACAGTCACAGAGAGAACGTACAAACTCTAGTCCCACCTGCCTGCATTTGACCCATGTCCCCCTCAACCTTTCCAGACCTGTCAAAATGTCTTTTAGATCAAAGATAAGAAACAAAATGCTGGAGTAACTCAGCGAGACGGGCAGCATCTCTGGAGAGAAGGAATGGGTGACGTTTCATGTTGAGACCCTTCTTCAGAGTGATGACGAGAGTGGGCACAGAGATAAAATGTAGTCAGAGACAGTGAGAATGTTAAACTGAGTTATTTTGTCAATCTAAAGTCAAGAAAACTTGACTCAAATGCTTGTAGCTGTTGGAATTGATTCTTTATTCAGTACTGAGACAATTCTTTGAACCTTCCAACACAGAGCTAGAAGCTCAGGGGCAGCTCCAAAGTATTTGTGTTTTTGATACAAACTCATTGCTTTATACAGGTATTTAGACATTTCAAATACAGAGGGTAGGACAACTGGTAACCAATCATCTGAGTCCTTTTGGTGATTTACAACATCAGTCACATGATCTCCCCTTTCCTGACGTCTTTTTACAATCTTTGTTTGTCTATGGTATAACTCTATAACTTTGTTTTAGAATTATTTTATTTCAACACAGCAAAACCCCTGTAGGCTTTTATCAAAGACCACTCTTCAAAATATAAGATACATACAATGATCACTCAAGTCATACACATTTTCTATACCAAGAGAAAAGATATTTCTATAAATCTAAACAATTTCTATGTCTAAAGTGTACCTTTCTACTAAGACAATACATTGCATAATTGATGTTATATAATTATACACATTTTGAAATACCATTACCTATGTCTTTAAAACATTAATTATATAAGTTTGCTGAATTACAGTTTCGAAGTTCAAAACGCACATTTCCATCTCCAATCCAAAGCTACATGGGTCGTAAATCTGTCAATTTAGTTAATATGAGTTTGGTGCCTTTCCTGTTATCGGGAAGCAGGATTTCCAATCTCATGTACCAGACAGAACACAAGGTACAAGGTACAACCCAGACCATTACGTCAGAATTCCATCTGCTTCAACCTTCTATAAACAACTCCCTCAATCTAATTATGTCTCAAAGCAACTATTCCTTCACTTACATCTTATTCCTTATCACACTCATTATAATTTCACACAGCCAAGGCTAACTGCAGTCTATCATCTCTCAGCCTTGAATTCTGTCTCAAACCTAGCATAACAAGCCATAACTCTTCACGTTTATGTCACATTCACAGCTCAAAAATGTGCCATAGAGACAGAGCAGATGGCCTAAGAAGAGGCCCTTTATTCAGCTTCCCATTCTTCAACACAAAGCCATATCAAATACAATTTCCTCCAGTGCTATAATTGCCCCAAACAATAACCTAAGCTAAGCAGGTTCAGGTTCAGGCCTCCATGTTTTGATTCATCTTTGCCTGTGTGTATGTGTCAGCTTGCACTTTATTTCAGTTCATGAAAACTTTAAGCTTTTCTTTTGCAATTCACCAAGCTTATATAAAAGTCTCTATCCAAGCGGTTCTATTTGTATAATATTTCCTCATTCCTCACTCTGGTCATTCTATGACCACTAATAGGATAACACAAGGCAGAGATTCATCAGCATTGGCTTATTAGTCATCCAAGTTTATACCTAACCTCGAGATGCTTTATAGCCCCCAAAACCTGGACCACGTAGGTCAGCAGGCTGGCTTGTTGACACCAATGCTGTTCCCTACTTCCCTGCTGTGCTTCATACCCTAGCCCTTATGGTGCTCAATTATTCTGGACAATAACATTCCTCCTTCTCCACATTATTAAGTCTATTACACTCCTCCTCCAACATTTCCTTCTCTACCTGCTGGTTCACACGTACTCTACTTCCATCAGACTCCAACATCGTAATGTCTTCTTCTAGGTGCTGCAATAAGACCTGCCCACCAGTTTCCACATTACCCAAGGCTGTCATTAGTCTGGTGATGATACATTTAACAATAGCAATTCCCACTAACAAACACATGATCACTATTGCTGCATTTATGGCCATGCTGATGATCCAATTATATAATCCCCCAAAACCCCAGTTTCCCCATCCAACACCCTCCTTCATTCCATCAAGCAGGGTAGTAATGTCCTCTTGATGTTTGGTGATATTACTAGTTCTATCCTGAACTCCCATCATACATTTTTCTTTTACAATAGCACACGTCCCTCCCTCACGGGCCAACAGATAATCTAAGGCATATCTATTCTGTAAAGAGAACAGACGCATTTCTGATAGTTGGGTTTTTATTGCTTCCAGGGCTCCAGTAGTGGCATTTCCCAAAATGTTAGTCCACAAATCATATAGTTTCGATGTTTTGCTGCCAACCCTCCCCCTACACCTCTGAAAGTAAGCAGGCTTAGTACTTCCCATCCTGCAGCATCCCACCTAGATGTTCCCATTGTAGTTGGGTTTCTCCAATTGGCACAGAATTCGGCGGATACTGCCCTGCGCAGAGTCCTTTGGTTTTGTCGGGACCAACTCTCTGGGCAGGGAACGGTGGTGGGGACAGGAGTACCAACGGCTACGTTATTTGGAAAAGGAGGTTTTAGCACATTGGTCCCTTTGCCATTGAAAAAGAAGTAATACCCTTCCTCGGTGTATATGGACCCATGACAGTCCCTGCGTGTATTAATCACCTTGCCACCCTTTGCCCAGTCCATCCAATTGCTTGAAATCCAATTGCTGTATCTTGGGATGGGCAAGTGATAGAATCCTACAGTTAGATGGGTTCCATTGGCCCACCCACAAAGCAGTTGCAACCCTGCAGAGACTGGGACACATCTTTTGGGAATGGTGCATTGGATGCCCTTAGATGTGCTGTTGCAACTAGGTTGTCGTGGGGTTCGTACTATGCACGTAATGTTGGAAGGGACATCAACAACTATGCACCCGTATCCTTGGTTAGTGTAGCATCTTCCGTATTGTCTATTGTCGGTGTTAGGGGTAAAGTTACACGGCATTAGTGGTTCTACTCTGGTACCCGAAGAGTTTTGACAGCTGGGTATGAATGCTTATTGTCGCCAGGTAATGGCAAACAGTTAGCTGGTGGGGCTAAGGACTCGTCATAATAGATGGTGACAGCTTTGACCGGAACTGGCTTCTCATCTTGACACTTTACTAATCGTTAAATCCTTCCCCACTCAGGAGATACTGTAAATAGGTTAATAACAGATTTCATAGCGGGGTAACACACAACTTGCCCTTTACCAAATAATTCATTATGGGCCCGTATAAACACGTTAGTGTCTTTTTATTCAAATTCTCATTTTCCAGTATTTGTTGTTCAGGCTCTGTCCTTTGTAGCCCCGGGTGGACCTTTAATGCTTCTTGATAACATAGTCCATCATACAAGTGTTTATTTAGAGTTCGGTCCTCCCCGGGGTTCCTCCTGCAAGAGAAGTCAACCCTGCATATCCGGTACCCACATGGAAACTCCCAGAGTGACTGATCAATTAGGTAGAGGCTTCGGTTAGTCTGTTGCATTTTGCCATGGCAGTAGTTAATTTTAGTTATGTTCCATCTTCCGAGGACTTCTGGGCCTCTACATTGTACAACATCTCCTTTGCAGAGGTGAAAGATCCTATATGCGTGTCCTGGGACACATCGTCGAATCTCTCCTTTATTTCCCTCTGTCTGCAGTAGCATTAGGTTGCATGCCAGGATAAATCGCCTCATTTGAATTTATCTGGAAAATGCAAAGGCTTACAAAAAGTTCATTTCTTACTTAATTGACTTAATCAACTATTCACTCAAGTTAACCATCCTTCAGTCAGTCAGTCCAGTAATCAGTCGCATATTCTTAACCATATAGCAAAATAAGGATTCAACACTAAACTTATAATGCTACAACTAAACTTATAATGATACAACTAAACTTATAATGATACAACTCCCAAGCAAAGCAGCAATGTAAAAACTAAAAACTCTGAGTTGAAAATAAAATTACTCTTCTCCCCCCTTTTGATTGGGCTCCCCAATCAGTTTGCAGTGGTGCAGATGAACCCATGCAGCACGACCCTTGACCTTGGCAGTGATTGGAGTGATGAGGAGGACCTGGAAGGGACCATCCCAACGTGAGTCCAAGTGCTTACGCTTCCAGTTCCTGACCAGCACATAGCAACATGTCTCAATATTAGATGGAACTTTGAGCGCTGGCGCCTCACCATTTGCAGCCCTGACCTTTGAATGAGAAGTTCGCAAAGCGCGGGTTAAAGTTAATACATAGGATGTCATTTCCTCAGTCATCTGGTAGAAATGGACCGCTGCGGGGGCATGGAAATGGACCGCCTGGTCATTCCATGGCATCCGTAAAGGTTGACACAATTACAGCACGGAAACATGGCCATCTCGGCCCTTCTAGTCCGTGCCGAACACTTATTCTCCCCTAGTCCCATCTACCTGCACTCAGACCATAACCCTCCATTCCTTTCCCATCCATATACCTATCCAATTTATTTTCAATGATAAAATCGAACTTGCCTCCACAACTTCCACTGGAAGCTCATTCCACACAGCTACCACTCTCTGAGTAAAGAGGTCCCCTCTCATGTTACCCCTAAACCTCTGTCCCTTAATTCTCAAGTAATGTCCTCTTGTTTGAACCTTCCCTACTTTCAATGGGAAAAGTTTATCCACGTCAACTCTGTCTATCCTTCTCATCATTTTAAAGACCTCTATCAAGTCCCCCCTTAACCTTCTGCGCTCCAAAGAATAAAGACCTAACTTGTTCGATCTTTCTCTGTAACTTAATTGCTGAAACCCAGGCAACATTCTAGTAAACCTCCTCTGTACTCTCTCTATTTTGTTGACATCTCCCTATAGTTAGCCGACCAACATTGTACACCATACTCCAGAATTGGCCTCACCAATGCCTTGTACAATTTTAACATTACATTCCAGCTTCTATACTCAATGCTCTGATTTATGAAGGCCAGCACACCAAAAGCATTCTTTACCACCCTATCTACATGAGATTCCACCTTCGGGGAACTATGCACAGTTATTCCTAAATCCCTCTGTTCACCTGCATTCCTCAATTCGCTACCATTTACCATGTACGTCCTATTTTGATTTGTCCTGCCAAGATGTAGCACCTCACACTTATCAGCATTAAACTCCATCTGCCATCTTTCAGTCCACACAGCCGGCCTAAATCTCTCTGTAGACTTTGAAACTCTACTTCATTATCCACAACACCACCTATCTTAGTATCATCTGCAAACTTACTAAACCAATTTACCACACCATCATCCAGATCATTAATGTACATGACAAACAACAGTGGACCCAACACAGATCCCTGAGGCACCCACTAGTCACCTGCCTCCAACCTGACAAACAACCATCCACCATTACACTCTGGCATCTCCCATTCAGCCACTGTTGAATTCATCTTGCTACTCCAGCATTAATACCCAACAATTGGACCTTCTTAACCAACCTTCCAAAAGAAACCTTGTCAAAGGCCTTACTGAAGTCCATATAGACAACATCCACTGCTTTACCCTCATCAATTTCCCGAGTAACCTTTTCAAAATATTCAAGATTAGTCAAACATGACCTTCCAGGCACAAATCCATGTTGACTGTTCCTAATCAGATCCTGTTGATCCAGATGCTTATATATATATTATCTCTAAGTATCCTTTCCATTAATTTGCCCACCACTGACGTCAAACTAACAGGTCTATAATTGCTAGGTGTACTCTTAGAACCCTTTTTAAACAATGGAACAACATGCGCAGTACGTCAATCCTCCGGCACTATTCCCGTTTCTAATGACATTTGAAATATTTCTGTCATAGCCCCTGTTATTTCTATACTAACTTCCCTCAAGGCTTAACCACTTTTATATATTTTTAAAGTGTCAGTACTTCCTCTTCTTTTAATCTCATAGTTTCCATAGCTATTCTACTTGTTTCCCTTACCTCACATAATTCAATATCCTTCTCCAGAGATGTTCTCCAGAGATGCTCCCTAACATTTGTCGTTTCAGGTCAGGACCCTTCCGGTTTGAGTGGGCCAGTGGAGTAGAGAAGCCTCGACAGTTGTTGCGACAACAGTGGATATAAAAAGGTCCAGAGAGGGTAGAAGGGTGGGTAGGGGGAGAGGCGGGGGGGGGGGGGGGGTGTTGAAGACTGGAGACAGGATTGTCACTTGATGGATCGGATTTCCTCCCATAAAGAAAAGCTCAGAGGTGACAGTAGAGCCCTACGTCCCTATGTTCCCAATGTAGGGGGTCCAGAACCAGGGGGTCGCAGTTTAAGAATAAGACCCGCTGAGTCACTCCACCTTTTATTTTGGTCTATTAACGGATTCAAATCTACCTTAGATCTCCTTTTATCATCCTGCTTGGCGCTCTCCACCAGCATTGTTGATACACGTTCCTTGGTTTCTAAATGCGTAGAGTGAATGTTAAAGCTCTGATCTGTTCAATATCTCGCAAACTGTGAACCCACTTCAAGTTGATGGATGGAATGGAGCCCGTCCGTCTCTCATGGTTACGGATGCAGTTCAATGTGATGTCACCGGCCAGGCACATTATGAGGTCACCTCTGATTATGATGGTTTACAAACTTGCGATCTTATGAATGGAAGGCCGGCCCAGAAGGGAATAAACCACTTCACCATATGACCACAGGTCACAGTGGTCATAACCAACTGGACTCAAGTGTTAGATACAAGGAACTCAGTTCAATTGAGTTTATTGTCACGTGTACAGAGAAATGCTTTTTGTCGCGTGTTAAAAACAGTTAGCAGAAAGACAATGCATGATTACAATCGAGCCATTTACAATGTATAGATACATGGTAAAGGAATAACGTTTAGTGCAAGGTAAAGCCAGCAAGGATAGTCCGAGGGTCACCAATGAGGTAGATAGTAGTTCAGAACTGCTCTCTGGTTGTGGTAGGATGATTTAGTTGCCTGATAACAGCTGGGAAGAAACTGTCCCTGAATCTGGAGGTGGGCGTTTTCACACTCCTGTACCTTTCCTAATTTACAGTAAGACATTCTTACTATTGAGGGAGTGCAGCGTAAGTTCACCAGGTCAATATCCGGGGTGACGGGACTTACCTATGATGAAAGAATTGGTAGACTGGGCTTGAATTCGCTGGAAATGAGAAGGATGAGAGGGTATCTTATGAAAACATATAACATTCTTAAAGGAGCTAAGGCTAGCAGGAACAATGTTCCCGATGTTGGGGGAGTCCAGTACCAGGGGTCACAGTTTAAGAATAACGGGTTAGGCCATTTAGGACTCAGAAGAGGGAAAACATTTTCACGCAGAAAATCTGTAGAATTCTCTGCCACAGAAGGCAGTGGAGGCCAATTCACTGGATGTTTTCAAGTGAGTGTTGGATGTGGCTCTTTGGGCTAACAGAATCAAGGGATATGGGGAGATAGCAGGATTGGGGTATTGATTTTGGATGATCAGCCAAAATCATATTGAAAGGCGGTGCTGGCTCAAAGGGCCGAATGGCCTACTCCTGCACCTATTTTCTATGTTTCTACGTCATGGTGAGTCCAGCACTCGTTGACGTCTGGTCCTGAAGACGGGTCCTGAACCAAAACGTCACCCACTCATGTTCTCCAGAGATGCTGCTCAACCCGCTGAGTTACTCCAGCACAAACAATATTAAATCTCAAGTGTTTTCATTTCGAGATACAGTGTGGCAACAGGCCCTTTGGCCCACCGAGTCCACGCCGACCTGTATTCACCTCTACACCCGCACTATCCTACACACTGGGGGCTTTTTACCAAAGCCAATTAACCTACAAACCTGCACGTCTTTGGAGTGTGGGAGGAAACCGGGGCACCCGTAGAAAACCCACGCGGGTCACGGGGAGAACATACAAACTCTGTACAGACAGCACCTGGGTCACCGGCGCTGTGAGGCAGCAACTCTACCGCTGAGCCACACTGCCATGTTGGGGAAAAATACTTTAAAAGCAGCAGAATACTTTTGACATTTGCCAAATGAGAGTTGTCTATAGTCAAAGTGTGTGTAGTTTGTTCCTGGCACGAAAATACTTCTGCTTTATCAGTTTCACACTTAACTCTATAAACCTAAAGACTCCATTGTTGGAATGCAATTCAATCTTTGACAAATCTGAACACCTTAACAGACAGATATAAAGCACACAGAGGGATTACTGGAGTACATTTTCCCTTTGTGGTCCCTGAGAAATCAGTGGCTGTGGCAGAGAGTTGTTCTGATGTTCTAAGCCATGCCAATCCAGATATGATTGAATGACGGAGAGGACTTGATGTGCCAAATGGAGAAGGAACATCTCATTGGGTTTTAAAGTCTGCAGAGGGCTGACATACAACTTCCTTAGCATCACGTGAATTGATCAGCATGGTGGCGCAGCGATAGACTAAGAGTTGCTGCCTTACAGTGCCAGAGACCCGGGTTCGATCCTGACTACGTGTGCTTGTAGTTTGTACGTTCTCCCTGTGACCCGCGTGGGTTTCTTCGGGTGCTCTGGTTTCCTCCCACATTCTAGAGATGTGCCGGTGTGTAGGTTAATTGACGTCTGTAAATTGCCCCTAGTGTGAAGGATATAGGACTAGTGTACAGGTGATCGTTGGTTGGCGTGGACTCGGTGGGCAGAAGGGCCTGTTTTCACGCCATCCCTCTAAAACAAACTATTGCCGTTACCTCGTTGGTCTCAGTTTAACATTGCTTGTGAAAGTCAGCAAAGTGCAAGATTCTTTCTATAGCCCTCAGACCAGTGAGCCCATGTGTTCATATCTTTAACCAGACCAGTGCTTCGAGAGGCTGGTCACAGCACACCTCAAAGGCTGCCTACCTCCCACACTGGATCCCTATCAGTTCGCCTACCGCAAGAACAGGAGTACGGAGGATGCCATCTCAACGGCACTTCACTCCGCCCTCTCCCACCTCGACAACAGAGACACCTACGTGAGAATGCTGTTCATCTCAGCATTTAACACCATTATCCCCTCAAAACTGATCACCAAACTCAGCGACCTGGGCATCGACCCCTCCCTCTGCAACTGGATACTGGACTTTCTAACCAACAGACCCCAGTCTGTTAGGTCAGATAACCAACTCTCACCCTGAACACCGGCGTTCCACAGGGCTGTGTGCTGAGCCCCCTCCTCTACTCCCTCTTCACCTACGACTGCACACCTGTACATGGTACTAACACTATCATCAAGTATGCAGATGATACAACAGTGATTGGCCTCATCAGCGACAACAATGAGTCGGCCTATAGGGAGGAGGTCCAGCTCCTAGCAGCATGGTGCGCTGACAACAACCTGGCCTGTAACTACAAGAAGACCAAGGAGCTCATTGTGGACTACAGGAGGTCTAGGGGTGGCACGCACACCCCCATCCACATCAACGGGACGGAGGTAGAACGTGTTTCCAGCTTCAGGTTTCTGGGGGTCAACATCTCCGATGACCTCTCTTGGACCCACAATACCTCAACTCTGGTCAAGAAGGCTCACCAGCGTCTCTTCTTCCTGAGGAGACTAAAGAAGGTCCATCTGTCTCCTCAGATTCTGGTGAACCTCTACCGCTGCACCATCGAGAGCATCCTTACCAACTGTATCACAGTATGGTATGGCAACTGCTCTGTCTCCGACAGGAAAGCACTGCAGAGGGTGGTGAAAATTGCCCAACGCATCACCGGTTCCTCGCTCCCCTCCATTGAGTCTGGCCAAAGCAAGCGATGTCTGCAAAGGGCGCGCAGCATCATCAAGGACTGCTCTCTCCCCAACCACAGACTGTTTACTCTCCTACCATCCGGGAGGCGCTACAGGTCTCTCCGTTGCCGGACCAGCAGGTCCAGGAATAGCTTCTTCCCTGCGGCTGTTACATTACTCAACTCTGTACCTCGGTGATTGCCAGTCACCCCCCCCCGGATACTCCTTACACCAGAAATAAATGCACTACTATGACTGTATATACATATATATATATTTATTGCTCATATTCTATGTCGCTCTACTAGAGAGATGCTAACTAACTGCATTCCGTTGTCTCTGTACTGTACACTGCACAATGACAATAAAGTTTGAATCTGAATCTGAATCTGAGGTGAACTTACAAACTCCCGACAGACAAGTACCCGTAGTCAGGATCGAACCCGGCTCTCTGGTGCTGTGAGGCAGCAACTCTATCGTTGGACCACTGTGTGCCTTCCTTAAAACTCCTTATTGCTAATACTCTGTAATCCAGGCAGCATTCTGCACCCTCACCACATCCTTCCTGCAATGTGGTGACCAGAACTGCACACAATGCTTCAAATAATGTTATCTAATCTTCCTCGTCTTAGAAGAGGAGAAAGGAAATAAAGGAAAGGTGTTGTCAAGCAGGAAAGGGTACAGAGAAGATTTATGAGGATGTGGCCAGGACTCGAGGCCCTGAGCTATAGGGAGAGGTTGGGGCAGGGCTGGGAATCTATTCTGCATAGAGCGCAGGAGGATGAGAGGTGATCTTATAGAGGTGTATAATATCATGAGAGGAATAGATCGGGTAGACGCACAGAGTCTCTTGCCCAGAGTAGGGGAATCGAGGACCAGAGGACATAGGCTTAAGGTGAAGGGGAAAAGATTTAATAGGAATCTAGGTGGTGACGTTTTCATACAGCGGGATAGTTGGTATATGGAACGAGCTGCCAGAGGAGGTAGTTGAGGCAGGGGCTATCCCAGTGTTTAAGATACAGACACGTACATGGATAGGACAGGTTTGGAGGGATATGGGCCAAACGTGGGCAGGTGGGACTAATATAGCTGAGACATGTAGGCTGTTGATAGTAAGTTAAGCCGAAGGGCCTGTTTCCACACTGGATCACTCTCTGTGACTATGACTTTAAGGCTCTATAACTGTAGGAGAAGGCAGGAGAATGGGGTTAGGAGGGAGAGATAGATCAGCCATGATTGAATGGTGGAGTAGACTTGGCCATTCGGTCATCTAATTCTGCTCCTATCACTTATGACCTTATGATGTTTCGAGGGATATGTCAGTGTGTATCTACTCACATTCTACAGTGAGGGTCACATCCCTCTCTACTGTCCCGTGTTCATTCTCCGCCACACACTGATAGACCCCAGCATCCTGCCGTGTCAGCTGAGGGAACTCCATCCACAGCTCGTTGCTGGAACGTGTTGTGTTCAGCGTGACACCGAGACACCGAGATGTCTCCACGTCAGGTTAGATGTTGGGAAACTCTGGACATTGCAGAGGATCGCTGCAGAGTTTCCTTCCTTTACACTGACCCAGGAATTGTTCACGTTGTCGGGGGAAGTGATTGAGAGATTCTGTGGAGCATCTAAAGACAAACGGAGATTTAAACGTGTTCACACGGCAGAGTTCCACGTGTCAAACAGTACAATACGGAGAGAAACGATAAAGTACGGATGTGACCAGTCTGCAGAAGGGTCTCGACCTGAAACGTCACCCATTCCTTCTCTCTATAGATGCTGCTTGACCCGCTGAGTATCTCCAGCTCTTTGTGTTTAACCTTGGTTCAAACCAGCACCTGCAGTTCCCTCCTACACATTTCATCAAGATATCTCCTCAAGATACAGCTATGTCTACTTTGAAGAGGTTCTCCTCCTCTTTCCGACGAGAGTTGGAGTCATAGGGTGATAGTGTGGAAACAGGCCTTTCGGCCTAATTTGCCCACACCGGCCAACATGTCCCAGATACACTAGTCCCACCTGCCCGCATATGGTCCATATCCCTCCAAACCTGTCCTATCCATGTACCTGTCGAACTGCTTCTTAAACACTGGGATAATCCCTGCCTCAAATACCTCCTCTGGCAGTTTGTTCCATACACCAACTATCCTTTGTATGAAAAAGTTACCCCTCAGATTCCTAATAAATCTTTTCCCCTTCACCTTGAACCTATGTCCTCTGGTCCTCGATTCCCCTACTCTGGGCAAGAGACTCTGTACATCTAACCGATCTATTCCCCTCATGATCTATACACCTCTATAAGATCACTCCTCATCCTCCTGCGCTCCAAGGAATAGAGACCCAGCCTGCTCAACCTCTCCCTCTAGTCCCGGCAACATCCTCATAAATCATCTCTGAACCATTTCACGCTTGACAATATCTTTTCTATAACACGGTGCCCAGAACTGAACACAATACTCTAAACGTGGTCTTACCAACGTCTTATACAACTGCAACATGACCTCCCGGCTTCTATACTCAATACTCTGACTGATGAAGGCCAAAGTGCCAAATGCCATTTTGGCCACCGTATCTACCTGTGTCTCGACCTTCAAGGCACCATGCACCTGCACTCGTAGATCCCTCTGCTCTGCAACACTACCCAGAAGCCGACGATTAACTGTGTTGGTCCTGCTCTTGTTAGATGTCCCAAAATTCAACATCTCACACTTCTCAGTATTAACCTCCACCAACCATTCCTCAACTCATCTGACCAATCGATCAAGATCCTGCTGCTATCTTTCACAACAATGCAGTTCTGCCACATTCTCTCCCACTGCTCCCTCTCTGTGATGCCTCCTGCTCTCCGACCTTACATTCATTGTTCTTTATCTCTCTACATCAACGTCTATATCTCTCGTTTCCCTTATCCCTAACCAGTCTGTAGAAGGGCCTCGACCCGAAACATCGCCCGTTCCTTCTCCCCAAAGATGCTGCCTGTCCTGCTGAATTAGTTCAGCTTTTTTGTGTCTATCTTCAGTACGGATGTAAGCTGGCCAATAATGTAAAAGTGGATAGCAAGAGTTTCTACGGATATATAAAGAGTGAAAAAGGAGACAAGAGTGGATGTTGGACCGCAGGAGAATGATGCAGCAGAAATCAAGAAATTGAAGAGGAATTGAATAACTTTTTTGCGTCAGTCCTCACCGTGGAGGACACCAGCAGTGTGCCTGCAATCCTAGAGAGTCAGGGGTGGAAGTTAGTGGAGTGGCGATTACTAAGGAGAAGGTTCAAGAAGGAACTGCAGATGCTGGAAAATCGAAGGTAGACAAAAATGCCGGAGAAACTCAGCGGGTGCGGCAGCATCTATGGATCGATGGAAATAGGCAACGTTTCGAGCCAAAACCCTTCTTCAGGTCTGAAGAAGGGTTTCGGCATCGAAACGTTGGCTATTTCATTTCCACACAGAGGGTGGTGGGTGTAGGGAACGAGCTGCCGGAGGAGGGAGTTGAGACTGGGACCATTGCAAACTTTAAAAAACAGTTGGACAGGTAACATGGATTGGACTTGTTTGGAGGGATATGGGTGGAAGTAGGGCAGGTGGGATTAGTGTAGATGGGGGTCTTTGGCTGGTGTGGGCAAGTTGGGCTGAAGGCCCTGTTTCCACGCTGTAAGACTCTATGACTCCAAAGATGTTGCCTGACCCACTGAGTTGCTCCAGCATTTTGTGTTTTAAGGAACGTGAGGAGTGACGATACATAGAGGGAGGCTTTGAGGGTAGAAAGACCAATATGATCCAACAATGTCAGGCAGAGGTCAGACAGGCTACATACAGGTGGGGGACACAAAATACTGTAGATGTGGGCGGCACGGTGGCGCAGTGGGTAGAACTGCTGCCTCACAGCGCCAGTGACACGGGTTCGATCCTGACCACCGGTATCTGTCTGTATGGAGTTCGCACGTTCTCCCCGTGTCTTGCGTGGGTTTTCTCCGAGATCTTGAGGATGTGTGTGTGTGTTTGAGTGAGCGAGTGTTAGAGAGAGAGGGTGTGTGTGCGTGTGAGAGAGAATGTGTGTGTGTTTGGATGTTGTGTATATGGACTTCAGTAAGGCCTTTGACAAGGTTCCTCATGGAAGGTTGGTTAAGAAGGTTCAATGGTTGGGTATTAATGGTGGAGTAGCAAGATGGATTCAACAGTGGCTGAATGGGAGATGCCAGAGAGTAATGGTGGATGGTTGTTTGTCAGGTTGGAGGCCAGTGACGAGTGGGGTGCCACGGGGATCTGTGTTGGGTCCACTGTTGTTTGTCATGTACATCAATGATCTGGACAATGGTGTGGTAAATTGGATTAGTAAGTATGCAGATGATACTAAGATAGGTGGGGTTGCGGGTAATGAAGTAGAGTTTCAAAGTCTACAGAGAGATTTATGCCAGTTGGAAGAGTGGGCTGAAAGATGGCAGATGGAGTTTAATGCTGATAAGTGTGAGGTGCTACATCTTGGCAGGACAAATCAAAATAGGACGTACATGGTAAATGGTAGGGAATTGAAGAATGTAGGTGAACAGAGGGATCTGGGAATAACTGTGCACAGTTCCCTGAAAGTGGAATCTCATGTAGATAGGGTGGTAAAGAAAGCTTTTGGTGTGCTGGCCTTTATAAATCAGAGCATTGAGTATAGAAGTTGGGATGTAATGTTAAAATTGCACAAGGCATTGGTGAGGCCAATTCTGGAGTATGGTGTACAATTTTGGTCGCCTAATTATAGGAAGGATGTCAACAAAATAGAGAGAATACAGAGGAGATTTACTAGAATGTTGCCTGGGTTTCAGCAACTAAGTTACAGAGAAAGGTTGAACAAGTTAGGGCTTTATTCTTTGGAGCGCAGAAGGTTAAGGGGGACTTGATAGAGGTTTTTAAAATGATGAGAGGGATAGACAGAGTTGACGTGGAAAAGCTTTTCCCACTGAGAGTAGGGAAGATTCAAACAAGGGGACATGACTTGAGAATTAAGGGACTGAAGTTTAGGGGTAACATGAGAGGGAGCTTCTTTACTCAGAGAGTGGTAGCTGTGTGGAATGAGCTTCCAGTGAAGGTGGTGGAGGCAGGTTCGTTTTTATCATTTAAAAATAAATTGGATAGTTATATGGATGGGAAAGGAATGGATGGTTATGGTCTGAGCGCAGGTATATGGGACTAGGGGAGATTATGTGTTCGGCACGGACTAGAAGGGTCGAGATGGCCTGTTTCCGTGCTGTAATTGTTATATGGTTATATGGTTTGAGTGAGTGTGTATGTGTGTGAGAGAGGGTGATTGTGTGAGAGAGACTGAGAGTGTGTGTATGTTTGAGAGAGTGTGTGTGTGAGATGGTGTTTGTGTGTGGGACAGAGAGAATGTGTGTGTGGGTGTGAGAAAGAGGGAGACTGTGTGTAGGTGTGAGTGAGTCCGTGTGCACGTGGAATTCCAGCATTTTTCATGGGCCAATAATCCATCTGTGTTTATAGATGTGTCAGTGTGTATCTACTCACATTCTACAGTGAGGGTCACATCCCTCTCTGCTGTCCCGTGTTCATTCTCCGCCATACACTGATAGACCCCAGTATTCTGCCGTGTCAGCTGAGTGAACTCCATCCACAGCTCGTTGCTGGAACGTGTTGTGTTCAGCGTGACACCGAGATGTCTCCACGTCAGGTTAGATGTTAGGAATCTCTGGACGGAGCAGAGGATCGCTGCAGAGTTTCCTTCCTTTATACTGACCCGGGAAATGTTCACGTTGTCGGGGGAAGTGATTGAGAGATTCCACGGTGCATCTAAAGACAAACAAAGGTTTAAACATGATCACACGGCAGAATTCCACATGTCCAACAGGACAAAACGGAGAGCAACGATGATGTACGGATGTGACCAGTCTGCAGAAGGGTCTCGACCTGAAACGTCACCCATTCCTTCTCTCTAGAGATGCTGCATGTCCCGCTGAGTATCTCCAGCTCTTTGTGTCTATCTTTGGTTTAAACCAGCACCTGCAGTTCCTTCCTACACATTGTCTGCTCCACTGCACAAGCTCCTCAAGATATGTCTATTTTGAAGAGGTTCTCCTCCTCTTTCTGACGAGAGTTGGACATAGGGTGATAGTGTGGAAGCAGGCCTTTCGGCCTAATTTGCCCACACCGGCCAACATGTCCCAGATACACCAGTGCCGTATATGACCCATATCCCTCCAAACCCGTCCTATCCATGTACCTATCTAATTGTTTCTTAAACGCTGGGATAGTCCCAGCCTCAACTACCTCCTCTGGCAGTTTTTTCCATACACCAACTATCCTTTGTATGAAAAAGTCACCTATTAAATCTTTTCCCCTTCACCTTAAACCTATGCCCTCTGGTCCTCGATTCCCCTACTCTGGGCAAGAGACTCTGTGCATCTACCCGATCTATTCCTCTTATGATTTTATACACCTCTATAAGATCACCCCTCATCCTCCTGCGCTCCAAGGAATAGAGATCCAGCCTGCTCAACCTCCCCCTATAGCTCACACTCTCTAGTCCTGGCAACATCCTCGTAAATCTTTTCTGAACCATTTCCAGCTTGACAATGTCTTTCCTATAACACGGTGCCCAGAACTGAACACAATACTCTAAATGTGGTCTTACCAACGTCTTATCCAACTGCAACATGACCTCCTGGCTTCTATACTCAATACTCTGACTGATGAAGGCCAAAGTGCCAAATGCCATTTCGGCCACCGTATCTACCTGCGACTCCACCTTCAAGGAACCATGCACCTGTATTCCTAGATCCCTCTGCTCTACAACACTACCCAGAGGCCGACCATTAACTGTGTTGGTCCTGCTCTTGTTAGATGTCCCAAAATTCAACATCTCACACTTCTCGGTATTAAACTCCACCAACCATTCCTCAACTCATCTGACCAATCGATCAAGATCCTGCTGCTATCTTTCACAACAATGCAGTTCTGCCACATTCTCTGTAGATGTGGGCGGCACGGTGGCACAGTGGGTGGAGCTGCTGCCTCACAGCGCCAGAGACACGGGATCGGTCTGTACGGAGTTCGCACGTTTTCCCCGTGTCTTGCGTGGGTTTTCTCTGAGATCTTGAGGATGTGTGTGTGTATGTGCATGTGAGAGAATGTGTGTGTGTTTGAGTGAGTGTGTGTGTGTGTGAGAGGGTGAGTGTGTGAGAGAGGGTGAGTGTGTGAGGGAGGGTGAGTGTGTGAGAGAGGGTGAGTGTGTGTATGTGTGTGAGAGAGTGTGTGAGTGATGGCGTTCATGTGTGGGACGGAGAGAATGTGAGTGTGTGTGTGTGAGAGTGTGTGTTGTGTGTGAGAGAGTGTGTTGTGTGTGAGTGAGTGTGTGTTGTGTTTGAGAGACGGTGTGTAGGTGTGAGTGAGTGTGCGTGTGCGCGGTGAATTGCAGCATTTTTCATGGGCCCATAAACCATTTGTGTTTATGTCCTTCCTCAGATTAGGAGACGAAAACTGTACATAATACTCCAGGTGTGGTCTCACCAAGACCCTGTACAACTGCAGTAGAACCTCCCTGCTCCTATACTCAAAACCTTTTTTTGCTGTGAATGTTATATTGTGAATTCTTGTGTGAATGTTATTTGGACACTTAGGTGTTAATCTTTTCTTAAGAAATGGATCGATGTTTAGATCTAGTAATTGAACTTTGTAATTAACTACAATTAGGTAATTAACTAATTATATGCTTTAATTTCAGGCCATCCAAGTATGATGTTTTATATTTGTTTCAGAATGCTTCAGTACAATAACTGAAAATGTCATTCAGTTCTCTTAATTTTTAAGGAAGTTATGGGCTTTTGACTGTCCTCGATCACAGCTTTTGTGTTAAGTCAATGGAAAAGCAATAGGGAACGAGATGCTGATTTCCGAGTATGAAAATGACCATAACGTTTTTAATACTGAAGATATAAAAGTGAATTAGGTGCCAAATTAAACTTATTTTTATGCTTTATCTGATGGGATGAATTGCAGACTTGATTTTTTTTAAACCACCTCCATCATGCCAGTGCCAAAACACTCCACTGCGGCAAGCCTCAACGACTTCCGCCCAGTTGCACTTACTCCCATCATCACCAAGTGGTTCGAGAGGCTGGTCCTGGCACACCTCAAAGGCTGCCTACCCCCCACACTGGACTCCTATCAGTTCGCCTACCGCAAGAACAGGAGTACGGAGGATGCCATCTCAACGGCACTTCACTCCTTCCTCTCCCACCTCGACAACAGAGACACTTACGTAAGAATGTTGTCCATCGATTACAGCTCAGCATTGAACACCATTATACCCTCTAAACTGATCACCAACTCGGTGACCTGGGCATCGACCCCTCCCTCTGCAACTGGAGACTGGACTTTATAACCAACAGACCCCAGTCTGTTAGTTTAGACCAACAAACCCCTTCAACCTTCACCCTGAACCTAGGTTCCGGTTACTAAAATGGCCGGGGGGGAAATGCCCAGGATCCCCTCCGTAGCTACTACACGTGACGTCAGCCCGTTGCCGGAAACACCCGAGCGCGTGAGCAAGCGCCGCGCCAAGATGGCGGACATGGACGGGGTGGACAACGCATCATCCACGGCCCCGGGCGGCAGCGCTTCACCCCCGGCGGGCACCAAGGGGGCGGGGGGGGGGGCGGGGCATCAATGGGCGGGGCATCAAGGGGTGGGGCATCAATGGGGCGGGGCATCAAGGGGGCGGGGCATCAAGGGGGCGGGGCATCAAGGGGCGGGGCATCAAGGGGGCGGGGCATCAAGGGGGGGGGCATCAATGGGGCGGGGCATCAAGGGGGCGGGGCATCAAGGGGGCGGGGCATCACGGGGCGGGGCACCAAGGGGGCGGGGCACCAAGGGGGCGGGGCATCAATGGGGCGGGGCAACAAGGGGGCGGGGTAACAAGGGGGCGGGGACAACAAGGGGGCGGGGCCGCTGGGGGAGAGAGAGAGAGAGAGAGACTCACTGAGCTGAGACGCTGATGGCGGCGGCGGCGGCGATCAAGATGGCGGCGGCTCCGGGCACCAACCGTCGCCAGGTCCCGCCCCCCGACCGCGCTGATTGGACGAGCAGGCGGCGACCGACGGCGGTCCCGGCCAATGGGCGGAGGGTTTCGCCTCCCATAGGCTCTGATTGGACGGGGACTGAGCGATGGGCGGACGGATCGTCCAATGGGCGGGCTGGTGGGCTGGAGACGGGGTGACGGACGGAACGGCCGGCCAATGGGCGGGCGGGGGTTGGAGGTTTGTCCCGCCCCCCTGTCGTTGCTGGTTGGATGGAGGCGGGAGAGGGGCGGACGGATCAACCATTGAGGAGGGGGGCGGGTCTAAGGGTTGTCCCGACCGCGCTCATTGGAGGAGGATGGGAGACTGAGGGATGGAAGGGCCAATGGGCGGGGGAGATGGTGACTGTCCCGCCTCTAGACGTGGCTGATTGGATGGCGATGGGTGATGGGCGGCTAGATCATCCAATGGGCAGCTAGAAGTTGGTGGTTGTCCCGCTTCCTACAGGCAGTGATTGGAGGAGGAAACGGCGACGGACATCGGGCTCAGCCAATGGGGGGCGGGACCTGGCGACGGTTGGTGCCCGGAGCCGCCGCCATCAGCAAAGATTTTATAGCTTCTTCCTTCCTTCCTTCCTTCCGCCTTCCCGCCCATTGGGCTGGGGGAGCGGGGAGCGGGGAGGGTCGGGTCGGGTCTCCACTGTCCAGGCCGCTGTGGGGAGCGGGGCCACCGCGGTGTGTGAGCGGGCGGGCGGGGAGACTCAGGGCCGCTGTGGGGAGCGAGGACAGCAGATTGACGTCCATCCGTCCATCCATCCATCCATCGGTGAGTATTTTGTCCGCCGCTCCCCAGTGGACACCGGCTCTAATCTTGGGGAGAGACTTGGGTTAAATTCCCCATTGAATGTGATTTGTTCTTGTCTTGTCTGCAACACATTGAATTTATTGTTGTGAGTAAATGTGTCCCAGTGATAGTTTGAAGCAGGAAAGTCATGTTGAGCAACAGCTGCTGCTGTGTTTTGTCATTGGATGTGTTTGTGTAGATGCTGCAAATCACACAGACTTGTATAAAGTTGGAACTACCAGTTGATGTGGTGAAAGCGCTGAGCAGTCTGGTGGAGTCAAAGCAAATGTCGGAGTTTGTATTACAGTTACTAAATGGCTGAATGTTCAGGGAACTATTTCATAATGAAACCGTCAGCTTGTTGTTATTGTTCAAGAAGGAGCTGCAGATGCTGGAAGATCGAAGGTACACAAAATGCAGGAGAAACTCAGCGGGTGCAGCAGCATCTATGGAGCGAAGGAAATAGGCGACGTTTCGGGCCGAAACCCTTCTTCAGACTGATGGGGGGTCGGGGGGGGGGGCGAAGGAAGGAAAAGGGGAGGAGGAGGAGCCCGATGGGAGGGTGGGAGGAGACAGCTAGAGGGTTAAGGAAGGGGAGGAGACAGCAAGGGCTAGCAAAATTGGGAGAATTCAATGTTAATGCCATCCGGACGCAAGGTCCCCAGGCGGAATATGAGGTGCTGTTCCTCCAATTTCCGCTGTTGCTCACTCTGGCAATGGAGGAGACCCAGGACAGAGAGGTCGGATTGGGAATGGGAGGGGGAGTTGAAGTGCTGAGCCACCGGGAGTTCAGGTAGGTTATTGTGGACTGAGCGGAGGTTTTCGGCGAAACGACCGCCCAACCTACGCTTAGTCTCCCCGATGTAAATCAGCTGACATCTAGAGCAGCGGATGCAGTAGATGAGGTTGGAGGAGATGCAGGTGAACCTTTGTCGCACCTGGAACGACTGCTTGGGTCCTTGAATGGAGTCGAGGGGGGAGGTGAAGGGACAGGTGTTGCATTTCTTGCGGTTGCAACGGAAAGTGCCCGGGGTGGGGGTGGTACGGGAGGGAAGGGAAGAATTGAAAAGGGAGTTACGGTCTGTGCGGAAGGCAGACATGAGGGGAGATGGGAAGATGTGGCGAGTGGTGGGGTCACGTTGGAGGTGGCGGAAATGGCGGAGGATTATGTGTTGTATTTGCCGGCTGGTGGGGTGAAAGGTGAGGACCAAAGGGACTCTGCCCTTGTTGCGAGTGCGGGGATGGGGAGAGAGAGCAGTGTTGCGGGGTATGGATGAGACCCTGGTGTGAGCTTCATCTATGGTGGCGGAGGGGAATCCCCGTTCCCTGAAGAACGAGGACATTTCCGATGCCCTGGTATGGAATGTCTCATCCTGGGAACAGATGCGGCGTAGGCGGAGGAATTGTTAGTAGGGGATGGAGTCTTTACAGGGGGCAGGGTGGGAAGACGTGCAGTCCAGATAGCCATGTGAGTCAGTGGGTTTGTAATGTATGTCGGTCAGGAGGCAGTCCCCTGCGATGGAGATGGTGAGGTCAAGGAATGGTAGGGAAGTGTCGGAAATGGTCCAGGTGTATTGGAGTGCCGGTGGAAGTTGGTGGTGAAGTGGATGAAGTCAATCAGTTGTGTGTAGGTGCAGGAGGTGGCCCCAAAGCAGTCTTCAATGTAACTAAATTTTTCTTATTTCCGTGTTCAGTTATTTGTGTTAGGCAACTTCCTCAATTGCCAGAGTAAAGTCTTTTCCCAGCTTTCTGTAAGGAGAGTGCACATTATTCTCATCCTCTGGTCATAGCGGAGACTGTGATCCCAGGAGAAGGAGCAGTAGAATGATAGTAAGAGGACAATTAAGGATTTAGGATTTGTAACACAGAATGCGTTTTGTACAATAATGAAATGACAACAAACCAGTTGGGACTATCGGGAATGTGAATGGAAGTATGACATTTACACAAATCTAATGACCACTGTAGGTTGACGTGTGACTTTTGCAACCAGTTTTTTGGGCATGGGAATTAAAAACAAATATTGCTATTCCAGAAGATCTGAAGAAAAAAGAGAAAATGCTGACATGCTGGAAACACTCAGCAGTTTGAGCAGCATTGGATTACAGTCCCAGTTCTGATAATGGATCATCCACCATTGGACTTACATAGTTTTCTGCATTCACTATTTTAATCAATGAAGTAAATACACATTGTCTTTAATACACTGGTAACAAATGGTTGTCATTTATACTTGGCCAGATCACACACAACGGTAAGATAAACAAATACGTTTGATTTAGATGCTAGAGGTTGTTTAAAGGTCGGGAGAGATCACCTGTCCACAGTTGGGATAGTTCAGGACCAGAGGTAGTACCATTTAATGCAGAATTGTATCTTTCAGCTATGATAATAGAGAATGTCTGCAAGATAGCACAGGATAACCCCTGTTTGTTGAGGATGAATCAGTTGGAGAGCTGAGTACTGAGAGGAACAGGTGTTTGTTCAACAGTTCAGTAGTTCAATATGTAGCTGCACAGTGAAATTCTTAAAGCACATATTACACATGCAGGCATCACCATTTTCAAAGTCCAAATCACATCCGCCCGCGATCTCGGTGTCCTGGTGCAGTTCCTGTGAACTTAACACCCTCACCTCACCCATCTATGTGTCCCGTGGGGCGCCTCCACCTACTTTGATTGGCTGTAGGCATGAACCCAGTTCACCCGCCTACAGAGCCACTCCTCGCGCCTGACCTCTCCAGCTCCCTCCCAGTAACTCCGTCCGATGAACGTTTGGGCAGCGTCCTGTAGAGATGAGACGGATAATTCTCCTGTGAAGTGGGACTGGTGGTGGTACTACAGACATCAACTGACATCATGGAGACCCTGCAGAGTCCAGGCCTGGGATATAATCCTTCTATTCTGGAATGGAAATTCCAGGGATGTGATGGAATGTGCATGGGAGCAGTGGGGATTACAGAGTTGGGATGTTGCAGTTGGCCCATGAAATGGTTTAATTCCCGGTGCAGCTAGTGAGGAATTTGGCAATGGGTAACATGGAGGTGTGGAAGCTTTTGTCCTGGATGGCAGGGTTGTGGGAAGAATAGGGCCAGCAGAGTGTGATAGTAATTCCCCATCAGTGGGTATTTTTCCTTTTTGTGATTTGAAACCTCCAAACAGGTGAGGTGTGGATGTAGGGGATTGGCCGTGTTTGGTCTGGAATAGTGATACGGTGATCAGGGTGTTTAAAAGCTTCAGGGATCTGGCACAAATGATGAATTGCTGCCTTGGATAGATCAGGCAAAGTCTGATGGATGACAGGGCAGACATGAAGAGCTTGGTGGTCTACTTTTCATGTTTGTTGATTTGCAGGGGTATACCATCTTGTTTGGATGGGGTGTTTTCCACATCTCCGCTGCACTGTAATGCTGTTTGTTGGTTCACAAGGCAATGTTTTCCTTCACATTCAATTGTCACCTGATGGTTCTGTTAATATTGTTTATTCCAGAGCTACAGAGTTTGTGAACTCCTGTCGACATCATGGCTGAAGGTGGTAACTGGGAAGGTGATTCAGTGGCCTCTACATCAAAGAAACAAAAAGGTGTGTGAACCTTCTGTGACATATATATGATGCTCTGACAGTGGGTGTAAACCTGATGCAAGAAATGAGGTTCACAGGGAAGTGGGAATAGGGAAGGGGCTGAGCCCAGATAGTTGACATCTACAGGGACAACACTGTCACAGGTGGGCAGATGCAGGAATTGTCCGATAAATCAGCAATCTTTCTGGAAACATATGATCTGAGTTGCCGCCAAAGTTAAGTCAGAATATCAGAGTCCAGAATCAGATTGTGCGCAGAAATGAGCCTTTGACCCGTTTCCATCCTGTCAATATCTCTACACTAATCCCATTTCTGAGCACTTGGTGTGTCGTCTACTATCAATTTACAGTTAGAATGGACATCCAGGTGCTCCTACAATGTTGTGACAGAGTACCTGCCTCCAACACCACCTCAGGCAGTGGGTCCCAGACTGCAGCCATCACTGCTGAAAGATTCTTCCCGAAAGATCATCCTCTAAATCTCATGGTCCCCACATTAAATCGATGCCCCCTGGTGTTAACCACCTCTACTCATCATCTGTTGATTTGCATCATCATCTCTCACAGTCCACCTTGAAGCTTACAAACTCCACCTCACTGACTACAAAGATGCCCTCATTGCTGCAAAATCTGCCTACCTCTCCTCCATATTCACCGATCCCTGCCTAAACCACAGAACCCTCTTCTCCACAGTGGGCAACCTCCTCAAGCCTCGAGCCAACACTCTCCCTACCTCTACTCCGGATCTCTGCAACTCATTCCTCCACTTTTTCGCTGATAAAATCAGCACCATCTATCAATCTTTATCCCCTGTACCCGACTCCCCAGCATCTACTCCACCACCTACCACGGCCCCTCCTTTCAACATCTCCACTGACCTCCTTACCCCTCCTCCACACTGCTTCCTCTCCCAGTTTGACCTGGTCACCCCTATTGAAATCTCCAAACTCATCAGCTCTTCCAAACCCACCACCTGCTCCCTCGACCCTCTCCCCACTCCCCTGTTGAAGTCCTGCCTCCCCGTACTCTGCCCCTACCTCACTAATCTCTTCAACTCCTCATTGTCCCAAGGAATTGTCCCCTCCGCTTTCAAAACTGCTGCCGTTACACCAATCTTAAAGAAACCTGGTCTTGATCCCTCCTCTCTCATTAACTACCGCCCAATCTCAAACCTCCCCTTCCTTTCAAAAACCCTGGAGCGTATCGTTGCGTCGCAACTTCATTCCCACCTCCTTGCGTATAACCTACTTGAACCCCTCCAATCTGGCTTTCGCCCCCTCCATAGCACAGAAACTGCTCTCCTCAAAGTCCTCAACGACCTCCTCACCTCTGCTGACACTGGTTCCCTCAACATCCTCATCCTCCTCGACCTGAGCGCAGCCTTCGATACAGTGAACCATAACATCCTGCTCACCAGACTCAAGGACCTCGGCATTGAAGGCTCTGCACTCAGCTGGCTCCGTTCCTACCTTTCCAACAGATCCCACTTCATCTCTCTCCACAACCACACCTCTGCTACAGCCGCAGTCACTCAAGGCGTTCCCCAAGGCTCCGTACTCGGCCCCCTCCTCTTCATCATCTACATCCTCCCCCTTGGTCAGATACTCCGCCACTTCAATCTGGACTTCCACTGTTACGCTGATGACACCCAGATTTACCTTGGCACCAAATCCCCCCACAACCCCCCCCTCTCCCATATCAACTCCTGTTTGTCAGCTATAAAAACCTGGATGCAACATAATTTCCTCAAACTCAACAGCGATAAGACAGAATTCCTCCTCATAGGCTCCAAAGCCACACTCAGCAAAATCAATAACCCCACTCTCACCATCGACGGCACCACTGTCTCCCCATCTCCCCAGGCCCGCAACCTTGGCGTGATCTTTGATTCCACCCTCTCCCTTGAGCCTCACATCCGCCATGTCATTAAAACCTCCTTCTTTCATCTCCGCAACATCGCCAAACTCAGACCCTCTCTCACACCGCCTGCTGCTGAAAGACTCATCCATGCCTTCATCTCCTCCCGACTGGACTATTGCAACTCACTTCTCCTTGGCATCAGCTCCACCTACATCAACCGACTCCAACTGGTCCAGAACGCAGCCGCCCGACTCATCACCCACACCAAATCCTGGCATCACATCACTCCAGTCCTCAAAAAACTTCACTGGCTTCCCATCTCCCACCGGATCACCTACAAAATCCTGGTCCTCACCTACAAAGCCCTCCACCATCTGGCCCCCACCTATCTCATTGACCTCCTCTCCCCCTACCAACCCTCACGGTCCCTCAGATCCACATCAGCCGGTCTCCTCTCCATCCACAAGTCCAACCTCCGCAGTTTTGGGGACAGAGCCTTCTCCAGGGCAGCTCCCAGGCTTTGGAACTCCCTCCCCCAACTGATCCGCAATTCCGTGTCCCTCCCCATCTTCCAGTCCCGCCTCAAGACCCATCTCTTCACCTCTGCCTATCCTTAGCCCCACGTCCCCGTCCCTTTTCATCTGTGCATTAATTGCTTCATGCTGTGTTTTGTATTGAATTCTGTCTTTACTTTGTGTACTAGTCATGTCTCTACTATTTATTTCATTCCCCTTACATGTTTTTCCTATACATGCTCAATTTTTGTAAGGTGTCATTGAGACTCTTGAAAGGCGCCCATAAATAAAATGTATTATTATTATTATTACTATGGAGAGAACTATATTTTCCATTGACCTTACTTTTCTCATAGTATTCTGTACCTCTATTAGATCACTGCATGTCTGGCCCAGATTCAAGGATGATGACTTCAATCACTCCAGTCTCTGCTGATACTTGAAATATTCATTTCAATGCGCAGCCTAGCGAATGCAGCACCGAAGACCTGGGTTCGATCCTGACTCCGGGCACTGTCTGTACAGAGTTTGTACGTTCTTCCCCATGGCCTGCGTGGGTTTTCTCCGGGACCTTCGGTTTCCTCCCAGACTCCAAAGACGTACATGTATGTAGGTTAATTGACTTGGTAAATGTAAAATTCGTCCCTAGCAGTTCTAGGATAGTGTTAATGTGCGGGGATCGCTGGTCGGCGCGGACCCGGTGGGCAGGAAGGGCCTGTTTCCACGCTGTATCTCTAACTAAACTTAAACAAATTGGTAACAAGGCCTCCCTGCACTTGCATTCTGTGCTGCAGCTGATGTCAAGAATGTTAAATGTCATCTTCGTGTGTGCCGGTGACTTTAGGGATCTCAGTGTTTCTCTAGACCAGTGGTTCCCAACCTTTTTTTGGCCATGCCCCACCTAATCACCTCTAAAATCCTGATCCCCCCCCCCAAGTTTCAAAACATATAATAGAAAACTGAAATGCGACGTGCATGAAGAGCGATGGCGCGGTGATTATGTAATAACTACACAATAAAGACCTTTTTTTAACCCAAAAAAAAATATTTACTCAAAATAACATCTGAAACATAAACTACATATGTTTACCTGATTGAAAATCCAAAAAAATTAAAATCGAAAATTTGGACCCAGACCTCCTCAGTCGTGCTCAATTGCCCCCCTTAAAAATCAAATTTCCCCCCTGTGGGGCATACGCCCCACGTTGGGAACCACTGCTCTAGACCGTTGCAATTCATGGTGAATATCCTGGCTTTATTTATCCCTCCTAGTTGTGGTCTGCTGAATGATTTTACCCGTCTGTGTGCACAACAAAGTATTTCACTGTACCTTGGTACTTGTGACAATAAAGTATTATGAAATATTTATTTTTTTTTATTTTTTTTATTTATTTATTTATTAGAAGTAGACATATTATAAAATGTAGTTACATATTATAGTAAAAAAAAAAATTTTCCTATACATCAGTCATACATTATTAAAATTTTCCATTATCAATTACTTCTGCTTCTAATATTTTTATTTTTTATAGAAAGCGAGAAAAAGAGAGGGTAGAAAGGTTACAAATAAAAAATAAAGCAAAAAAAAAAAAAAACACAACAGAAAAACAAGGGAGGTGGAATGGGTTACCTGTAATACATCAATGGAGATAGGTTCGTAGGTTATAAAGTATAGCTTTTCATCTGTTCCTGAGTTCAAGTTTCAGCTGGGTCCTCGTGCTGTGCCAATCTATCCCTTCAGATAGTTAATGAATGGAGCCCAAATTTTATGGAAACGATCTTGTTTGTCCATTAAGACAAGTCTAATTCTTTCTAAGTATAGGGTCTCCGACATTTCCGTAATCCACATTTTAATTGTGGGGGTTGTAGGGCCTTTCCAAATTTTAATATTAATTTTTTTCCGGTTATTATACTGTAATTGAGGAAGTTTCTTTGGTTTGTTGTGAGTGTTAAGCTTTGTTCTGATATTCCAAGTATTATTAATTTTGTGTCTGGGTCCAGTTTTGTATTAATAACTTCTGAAGTTATTTCAAAAATATCTGTCCAGAAATGTTTAAGTTTTATACAGTTTGCTAACGTATGTGTTAAATTAGCCTCTAAATGTAGACATTTATCACACATAGGAGAGATTTGTGGGAAGATTCTATTTAGTTTTATTTTAGAGAAGTGTAGTCTATGTAAGACCTTGAATTGTATTAAAGTATCTGGCATTTAATGAACATTGATGTATTTGTTGTAAACTTTCGTCCCACATATCTTTCGTGATAGGATGACCTATTTCATTTTCCCATTTGTATCTATATGGATCGGTCGGTGGTACCTCGTTATTTAGTAGGGTGTTATAAATATAAGCTATTAGTTTTTCAGTATTAGGATGCTTGTTCAGACATTCATCAAGAATTTCTGATTCCCTATTCCTGTAAACTTGTGTATTAGATTTAACATAATCTCTAATTTGTAGATATCTGAAGAAATTATTTGAGTGCTGTCCATAATTCTGTTGTAACTCTTGAAATGAAAGAAAAGTACCTTTCCCATAAAGATGTCCTATACTTTTGATTCCATGATTTTTCCATTGTGTGAAACCTTTGTCCATAAAGGATGATTTGAATAAAGGATTATTTACAATGGGAAGGCAGAGTGGTATATTATTCAATTTTAAATCTTTTTTTATTTGTTTCCAAATTCGTATTCCACTATGTATTATGGGATTTTCTTTATAGGTTTTTTTGTGCAGTTTTGTGGGGGCAAATATGATCGGTCCAATTTCAAAAGGTAGGCAAGGCAAGGCAAGGCAACTTTATTTATATAGAACATTTCATACACGAGGCAGACTCAAAGTGCTTCACATAAAAACATGTCATACAATAAATGAAATAATAAAATGAAATAAAATAGAAGAACTAAAAGAAAAAAAAAGAAAAATTAAAAATGCATTATAAAAAGTGCAAAAGTTAAAAGTGCAATGTAGTTAAGATTTAGCTGAAAGCTAAAGTAAACAAAAGTTTTCAGTCTTGTTTTAAAAGTGGTCAAAGTTGAGGCAAGTCTTAAATCTTCAGGAAGTTTATTCCAGCTATTTGTTGCATAGTAACTAAATCCTGCTTTCCCATGTTTTGTATTTACTCTGGGAATCACTAGCAGATTGGTTTCAGAAGATCTTAGCGGTCTAGAAGGCTTATATAGTGGAAGCATGTCAGTGATATACTTTGGCCCTAAACCATGTAGTGATTTATAGGTGAGCAGCAGGATTTTAAAATCAATTCTCTGACATACAGGGAGCCAATGTAAGGATTTAAGAATTGGTGTAATATGCTCAAATTTTTTGGTCTTTGTTAGAACTCTAGCAACAGCGTTCTGAACAAGCTGTAGCTGCCTGACAGTTTTTTTTGGAAGACCTGCAAGGAGACCGTTACAATAATCTAGCCTACTAGTAATAAAGGCATGTACAAGTTTTTCTAAGTCTTGAGCTGACATGAGTCCTCTTAATCTTGCTACGTTTTTGAGGTGATAGTAGGCCGATTTTGTTACTGATTTGATGTGACTGTCGAAATTTAAATCTGAATCCATAATGACCCCAAGATGTCTGGCTTTGTTTGAAGTTTTCAGGGACAGAGAGTGAAGGTGTTGGGTTACTTTAAGCCTTTCTTTTTTAGCACCAAAAACAATTATCTCCGTTTTGTCCTTATTTAGTTGGAGACAATTTTGCACATCCAGTCTTTGACTTGCTCAATGCACTGGCACAGCAGATCTATGGGGTGATAGTCATTTGGTGATAGCGCTACATAGATTTGAGTGTCATCGGCATAGCAGTGGTGGTCAATATTATTATTTCGCATGATTTGCCCTAGTGGGAGCATGTAGATGTTGAATAAAGAGGGCCCTAAGATCGAACCTTGCGGTACTCCACACGTCACGTTGGTTGGTTCTGATACAAAGTCGCCAATGGAAACAAAATAGTTCCTATCTTGTAAATATGACCTGAACCAACTTAAGACTGTGCCTGAGAGCCCCACCCATTTTTCCAACCTGTCCAAAAGTATTGAGTGATCAACAGTGTCGAATGCAGCACTGAGGATTAATATAGCATTAATATTGAAACTTTGCCAGAGTCTGTGTTAAGACGGATGTCGTTTACAACTTTAATAAGAGCGGTCTCGGTTCTATGAAGAGGTCGAAATCCTGACTGGAAGTTGTCGTAGCAGCCAGTTGAAGCCAGGAATTGATTAAGTTGCTGGAGGACAACTTTCTCAATGATTTTACTTATGAAAGATAGGTTTGATATTGGTCTATAGTTGTTAATAATAGAGGCATCTAGGCTCCGCTTTTTTAAAAGAGGTTTAATAACTGCAGTTTTCAAGGCTTTTGGGAAATTGCCTGAATGAAGAGAGCTGTTAACTATTTGCAGTATGTCTATTGCTAGGCAGTCAAAACATTCTTAAAGAAGTTGGTAGGTAAAGCATCAAGGCAGCAGGTGGATGGCCTTAGTTGTGTCACCGTTTCCACAAGAGTTTTAGAGTCTATGACATTAAAGCATGTCATCATTGCCACGTTACCTTTGCCTAAACAGGGTGGTGATCCAACATTTTAGTTTGAAGCGGTGATATTGATGGCACGTCTGATGCCTTCAATTTTATCTGTATAGAATAATGCAAACTCATTGCATTTCTGCGTGGAATGGAGTTCAGGTGGTAATTGTGTTGGGGGGTTGGTCAGTCTGTCAACAGTTGCAAATAGGGTTTTTGCCTTATTAGTGTTGTTGTTAATGATATTGGAGAAAAATGTTTCTCTAGCACTTTTTAAGTCTAAATTGTAGGCACGGAGGCTCTCTTTATAGATGTCATGGTGAATATGAAGTTTTGTTTTCCGCCAGATGCGCTCAGCTTTCCGGCATTCTCTTTTCTGGGCTGTTACAAAAGCAGCTTTTCTCCAGGGTGCCTTTTGCTTACCAGAAATCGTTTTAACCGTAACAGGTGCAATGACATCTATAACTTTCACAATTTTGGAGTTAAAGTTATCTACAAGATCATCAGCAGAACATGGGTTTAGAGGTGGTAAGAAGGAGATGGCATTTTTAAAGAGTACATTAGAATGTTCATTTAGATACCGTTTTTTGACAGTATTTGATTTTGTCTGTATGTCGGGAATAAAAGATATATTAAAGAAAACACAGAAGTGGTCAGACAATGAAGGATCAGTCACGAAAATATCAGAAACAGTGAGACCCTTTGTGATAATCAAGTCCAGGGTGTGCCCATTACAATGAGTAGCCTCTTTCACATGTTGAGACAGGTCAAATGTGTCTAAAATAGTAAAACATTCTTTTGCACCCTTGTCATTCAAATCATCAGTATGAAAATTAAAATCACCAGTTATAACTAGACAGTCAAAGTCAGTGGAGATGCTAGACAATAATTCTGTAAAGTCATCGAAAAAATTAGCATAATATTTAGGAGGCCTGTAAATAATTAATAGGAGAACTCTGGGGGAACATTTCAATACAGCACAAAGGTATTCGAATTATGTAAAATCACCAAGTGACATCTGTTTCCCCTGAAATACATTTTTAAATATAGCAGCAACCCCTCCACCTCTTTTTCCAGATCTACATACATCAAAAAAGTTATAGTTTGGAGGAGCTGTCTCGATCAGAATGGTTGCATTGTTATTTTGTTCTAGCCATGTTTCAGTTAAAAACATAAAATCCAGTTTAGAGGTGGTAATAAAATCGTTGACTAAAAATGATTTGTTATTAAGAGACCTAACATTAAGCAGACCCATCCTGATGGTATTATTGATAGGCTTTATGGTTGGTTTAGGTTTGGAGGTAATAGGTATTAGGTTTGTTAGGTTAGCAGTGTGTCTAAGTTTCCCTTTGTTTACTCTCTGAGTAGTCACAACAGGAATGCAGAAGGTGCCATAGTTTGACGTAGGCGACCTTGAGTTCAGCTGATTATGCGGAACTTCCTTCGTGATGTGTCTACGGCTGAACCCTTTCTTGTTTCAGTAATATTCAGGACTGCTATCAATACAGGAGGGGGGCTGTGGCGCCCTCCGCTTGGTTGTTATCTCCTTGCGGCCGTGACGTGGCGATGGTACTGATATGGGGCGTGGGCTGAGCATCATAGACAGAGATGCAAGTTTAATGCCACCTTTTTCCTGTTTCTTCAATTCATATGGAAAATCATAATGGGAGGAAACAGTGGAGCTGGTGTTGTTATGGCTATGGGAGAGATGAGGGTGGAGGTCATCGTCGATGGGCGAGTGCAGAGGGGGGTGGTGGCTGTTCCTCTCCAAGCCAGCATCAGCAGTGGGGGATGGTAGGGGGTAAGGGCGCGTTAATGGGATGGGTGGGTGGGGGGGGGGGCTGTTGTCTCTCCTCAACGTCTGTGGTCTGACTGCGGCCTGTGTGTCAGACAGTGGCAGGGTAGATGTGTGGGGGGGGGGGGGGGCTGTTGCCTCGCTTCTCTACCTGTGGTATGACTGCGGCCTGTGTGTCAGACCGCGGCAGGGTAGATTTGTGGGAGAGCGAGAAGAGAAGATTGTCCCTTAACAGTCTTGAGCCAAACCTGTTTGGGTGTACACCATCTGCTCTGAAAAGATATTTGCGCCCCCACAACAAGTTAAAGTTGTCACTAAAGCTCCTTCCTCTTTCATTGCAGACTCTGGAAAGCCATGTATTCAGTGCAAGTAGCCGACTGAATGTGTTTATTCCCCTGTCAACTACTGGTATGGGACCACTGATGAATGACTTAATGTCTAATTTGTCCAGTGTATCTAATAGTTCAGTAAAATCCCTCTTTAAAAGTTCTGACTGTTCTTTTCGAATATCATTAAATCCAGCATGCACAATTACCTGTGGGATTGTTGGGTTTTCCAGTATAATTGTGGCTAGTTTCTGGTTGACATCACTAACCGTCACATCTGGGAAGCAGCATGTTTTGATCTTCTTACTGGTTATATCCTTTATGGCTGAATCTCCAACAATCAGAGTGTCTGGTTCATCCGCTTTCTGTGTGATGGGCCCTTGTTGTCGCTGTCTGCGCAGCTGGAACAGTCCGTTGCTGGGGGAGTAGGGGTCCCCATAATGTTGCTGGCTCTGGATCTGCGCCTCCTGGTGTATAGGTCCTGCAGGGGGGGCGTGTGTAGTTCCCATAGTGTGTTCGGCCGAATGCACCACTCTCTGCAGAGCCTTCCTGTCCTGGGCAGAGCTGTTCCCAACCCAGATTGTGATGTTGCCGGACAAAATGCTTTCTACAGCCCCAGAGTAGAAGCACTGAAGGATCCTCAGAGAGACTCTGAATTTCCTCAGCTGTCTGAGGTGGTAAAGGCGCTGTCTTGCCTTACTCACCAGTGCGTGGTGACCCTCCATGTGCAGCGATCGATGGAGGAAAACAGACAACACTTGATAATTCCATTATTTTGATTCATCACAGCTCCTCCAATGTCTTCGATGATGGAGCTCCTGGAAAGGTGTGATGATTCGCAGCTGTTGGATTTGACAAATCATTACCGCCAGAGGCTGGAAGAGGCGATTCAAGAGGCGGTGGAGAATGTCGTCTTCGTTCTAGCATACGAGAGATATTTCAGTGAGCAAGAGTACAAGGTAGGGAGAGGATTGGATGAGTGGGTAACTTCAGCCGATACTCAAATGTTTTCATGCACAAAGATTGTGGGCCGAAGGGTCCATTCTTGTGCTGTATTGCTCTCTATAATTGCAGCTCAGTACGGCACAGTCACAAAGAATATCCCGGACAGTGGTGGTGAGTTTCACAAACACGTCATTATATTCAGGATGTGGTGGGAAACACTGTGAGAGAACCCAAAGTGTTTCAATGAGTCACGTCACCTGCAGCATTTTAAACCGATCGCGACACAGTAGTTCTCTGTGGATTCTGAATATTTGAGATAATTTAATAGATGATCAACTTCTTTTTGCCTTCGTACAATTTTGTTTTTTTCCCCAGAGTCATTTACAAATGTCTGGCCTTGTAACTTGAAATATTCTGACCAATGGACACAATAGAGGCCTTGATAACTTGTCTAACTATGTATTGTGTGCAGTTTTGGTCCCCTAATTTGAGGAAGGACATTCTTGCTATTGAGGGAGCCCAGCGTAGGTTCACCAGGTTAATTCCCGGGATGGCGGGACTGTCATATGCTGAGATAATGGAGCATCTGGGCTTGTACACTCTGAAGTTTAGAAGGATGAGAGGAGATCTTATTGAAACATATAAGATTATTAAGGGTTTGGACATGCTAGAGGCAGGAAACATGTTCCCGATGTTGGGGGAGTCCACAACCAGGGGTCACACACACAGTTTAAGAATAAGGAGGAAGCCATTTAGAACGGAGACGAGGAAACACTTTTCCTCACAGAGAGTTGTGAGTCTGTGGAATTCTCTGCCTCAGATGATGGTGGAGGCAGATGCTTTCTGGATGCTTTCAAGAGAGAGGTAGATAGGGCTCTTAAAGATAGCGGAGTCAGGGGATATGGGGAGAAGGCAGGAACTGGATACTGATTGGGGATGATCAGCCATGATCACATTGAATGGCGGCGCAGGCTTACTGACTCTGCTATCTTTAAGAGCCCTATCTAGCTCTCTCTTGATAGTATCCAGAGAATCGGCCTCCACCGCCCTCTGAGGCAGAGAATTCTACAGATTCACAACTCTCTGTGAGAAAATGTGTTTCCTCATCTCCGTTTTAAATGGACGACCCCTTATTCTTAAACTGTGTGTGAGGCCCCTGGTTCTGGACTTCCCAACATCTGGCACATGTTTCCTGCCTCCAGTGTGTCCAAACCCTTAATAATCTTATATTTAAAAAAGATACCCTATCATCCTCCTAAATTCCAGAGTGTACAAACCCAGCTGCTCCATTCTCTCAGCATATGACAGTCCCGCCATCCCGGGAATTAACCTTGTTAATCTACGATGGGCTCCCTCAATAGCAAGAATGTCCTTCCTCAAATTAGGGGACCAAAACTGTACACAATACTCCAGGTGTGGTCTCACTAGGGCCCTGAACAACTGCAGAAGGACCTCTTTGCTCATGTACTCAACTCCTCTGGTTATGAAGGTCAACATGGCTTTCTTCACTGCCTGCTGTACCTGCATGCTTACTTTCATAGACTGATGAACAAGGACCCCCCACCCCCCCCCCAGATCCCGTTGTACTTCCCCTTTTCCCAACTAGTCACCATTTAGATAGTAATCTGCCTTCCTTTTTCTGCTACCAGTGGTTTGAGAGGTCATTTTGAATAGTGAAAGGCAGAGGAATTTAATCCCATTGATACTCCAGGAGATTGTTGACAATCCCTAATTCCCAACTGCGGTGTGGGACTGTAATGCTCTCAGTTACAAAGACCCACCGGCCACTGCATTAACTGCTTCCATATGTCCAGGAAGTCCATCCCTGAGCAATTCTTCACTTTCTTATTTGACGTGAGTCCTGTCCCGCTCCTTCACAACATCTTCCTTATTATCCTTGTCGTTCAGTTGTAAATGACACAGGCTAGATTAACCAGGATGCCCAGGCCTGCTTCTTGAGTTATATGGGGAGGTTAGGTAGGCTGGGATATTTTTTCTTTGGTTTGCAAGAGAATGAGGGGTGACTTTACTGAGGTGTGCAAGACAAAGAGTTGCTGGGATAAGGGGACAC
>NW_022630130.1:221995-223643 GCF_010909765.2 Amblyraja radiata | reverse complement strand
AATTTGAAGTAAACATAGTAAAGATAAGGAGACATCAATTTATTAGTTTGATCCATATAATGAGGGTGGGAGCGGAGGGCACGTAATCCCTCATCGTAACTCCTCATAAAATACAGATCAAACTTCAAACTGGTAAATTCTCGTTTAATCTTACTATTTTACTTCGGAGTCACGTGAGTGACTACATGAAGACTTCAAAGCTCTGTGATTTCAAACCGTGTAACAGTTCATACTTCACTCGCTGCCGAAGTCATTCGAGGGAGGAAGTGTGTTATCGTAATCAACCATGAATCTGTTTGTAAAAACAATAATGGTGTTATAAACAACAACAAGACCAATTGCTCCCCCGGGCTTAAATTATATATTTTTTGCAGATTATTTTTCTGCAAACGATACAGGTTCTGTCAGGGGTTTGTTATAAAAGTTTGGAACGTATACTCCCTAGACCACCCTGCAGTAGCCAGGATGTGGTCCATAGGCTCGTCCATCCTCTTAGTTACTGACGTGGAAGCTGTCCTGGTGGAATAAGATTTTATACACGTTAGTATTTACTCCAGCAACTCCCAGTACCTGCTTGAGCCACTAGAGATAGTTTAGCTCGTCACCCGACCATGAGCTTTCCTGTGGCTGACCCATAAGGCTTTTTCCTCTCCCTCGGTATTCCTTATTGTGTCGATCTCTAAGTGGGTCATGACACATAAAACGTGGTTCAGGTGGGTATGCCCGGAATTTCATGACTGGACCTGATGTTCCTGGTCTGTTCTGTTTGGCCAACCCTTGAATGGGCATGTGACACTATCCAGTGTTATAACCATGTTGTCCCATCGCAGTAGATGGGAGAGCTGGCTCTTTGTGTTGATGTAAGGTCACCAGCATGTCCATCTTCAGGGTAGGCTGTTCCAGGGTGAGTGACCTGACTGGTGATCATCCCCTAAGGTATGTCAGGATTTCACTGACATCCCAATTTGGGTGTACCTATTTCTGGGGAATGGATTGATATACCTCTCCTGTATCTGATCACCAGTGAGCAGTACCCAAGTTGAGTAGGCTGACAGAACATGTCCTTCATTGTGGTGAAGACCTGCCAGGTCTTTTTTTGGTTATAGTTGAATGTGTAATTCCTGTTTTGGAAAACAGTGTACCATTTCTTGATGCTCCTCAGGTATGTTCCCTAGGATATGCGACGGAATACTGTCATCAGGTTGATAGTGCTGCTGATCCAAGCACAGCAATGGTCTTCCCAATTCTGCAATTCTTTTAATGACCATGTCGAGGATCACTGGGAACCATGCTTGTGGACTTGGTCCACTGTAATTTGCGTAGTACCCGACTGATGAAGCCGTAGTACCTATTGAAGAGGTAGAAGGAAAGGAAACATAGAGATTAGGTTCCCCCCACCCCTCAATACGCGGGAATGTCTCCATTGCCGCTGCCTTGAGATTGGTTTCATGTGACGTAAGTTAGTACGTGGTGATTTAATTGGATATAAGGAATCGATATCTGGTGTCCATATTGTTTAGTGATTTCAGCAAATATTTTTGGTTTAAATGTATGTTTACAGTATTTAGCTCACCTGATAGGTGAGTTACTGATGGTCAAACATGTTTGACGACATACGGTTTCCAATTGTTAATAAATTGTCACCTAA
>NW_022630130.1:154495-216995 GCF_010909765.2 Amblyraja radiata | reverse complement strand
AAGAGAGAGAGCCGGGACATAATATTCTGTGGACCAATTGCAAGCAAATGGGATTCAGTAATTGGGTCGCATGGACACAGAGAGTTGCTGGGTTTGTTTCTCTGCCGTGTGACTATGACTCTTGGTCCAGTCTCTGCATATTTCTCCACATGTGGTGTCACCGTCATTAGTTATAGCAGGACTGTAGTGCCATCTCATTGTGTGGCCCAGCTGTAGGGAAAGGTGAGGCCTTTGTTCACTTGAGCGGATGAAGCTGCAGGGTGACGATATAAAGTGTGTAAAATCATGAGACGAATAATTAGGATGGATGCAGTCTTTTATCCAGGATGGAGAATCACAAATCAGATATCAGAGGGTTAAGGTGAGAGGGGCAAGATTTACAAGGAACCTGAAGTGAGGAATTGACACAAAGATGGTGCTGGGTTTAAGGGACAAACTTAGGGAAGATAATTTACTTCTGACATTACATATGAGTTTTCTGACTGCTGAGTATATTTTTTTATGTTGTATTGCAAATGCCCGGCAATTAATAAGGTCCACGATACGGTATCGGGTGTTTGACTGTGTTCTTCCAGCCGCGCCCACTCGTCGCCTTGTCTTCACATTTGTCCAACAGTTCATTTGTGGTTAACCGCCATTCAACACCTTCTCTAGTTTAATATAAACTGTTTCCGTTACATCGACATTCTTAGGGCCATCGTAGTACGAACATCCCGCTCTGTTCATGGTTGTAACTTATATCAGATCATTAGATCAGGTAAGGTGAGGCTGGTATTTTATTGTCACATGGTCCTAGATGCAGTGGAAAGCGTGACTTTGCACACTATCTATTCTGTCCAGATATGCCATACATCGATATAATCAATTAAAATCCTGTAGTTGGAGCGTGCAGGAAGATACAGAATGCAGATTATACTGCATTATATAGCATACCGTGCTGAATATTGTTGGTTATTCCCGCCAAACCCCGAATTCTCCGTGTATTTATGAGAATCAAACACCTTAGTTCAAGTCACATTGTGTCATTCAGTTCTCCGTCCAACTGGACAAGTGCAGATGGACAATTGGAGTTCTGTAAAAAACACAAAACAAAGAATGTGTGTAAAAATATTATTTAAATATGCATGTGTATATCTGGAACAAAGGAACGATAAGCCATGAAATATCCCTCTGGGATCGCGATGTTGTAGACATTTAAGATGAGAGGCTTTTTAGGTTTGAGCTTGAGGTTGAAGTTTGCTATTGTTACACGAGTCCATGTAAAAAACGATATGTTGCCTGATTACATGTAAAAACATGCTATCCAAACAAATCATATATACCATACATAGACATTTCAAACTCGAGGACATCGAGTGGTAGGGTTACTTTCAATATTATCCACGAACTGACCTAGGCACAGGTAGTGGCTGCCTCGCCAACAGGCTGTCTGTCCTTCCTTCTTTTTTGTTATTGTTAATGTGTTAACAATTATGTTTTAGTGTTCCTTGGTTTGTTTTATGTGTGGTTGTGGAGGTGGGGGGGGGGGGTTAACTTTTATTCAATCTCTTTCTTCGACGGAGATGCGATATTTTCCGCATCGTATCTCCGTCCGCACTGTGCCCTAACACCGTGGAGTTGACGGCCTTTCCTGAAGACCGATCTGGCGCTACAAGCCGCGGGAGTCTGCGGGACTTTAACATCGCGGAGCTTGCGATAACTTTGCCGGGGATCGAAGCTCCAACCGCGGAACCTGTGGATTTTAACATCGTGGATCCCGCTGTTTCTGGTAAGAAGAGGCCGAGTTGGGAGCTCCATAGCGGGGAGGGTGTTTTAACCGCCCCGACGCGGGAGTTATGATCACCCCGACGGGGGCTTCGATCGTCGGCTGCGGGGCTTTGATCGCTCCGACTGCGGGTGGTTTGATAGAACCGACCAGGGGAGTATACAGAGGGACAAGATTGCACTTGTTTGTCTTCTTACACAGTGAGGAATGTGGGGAATCCTCTGTGGTGGATGTTTATGTTAACTCTTATGTAATTGTGTGTCTTGTTGCTTTTGTTGCGTATGGCTGAATGGTAATTCGCATATCACTGCGAAGGTCCTTTGAATCATTTGATCGGTTCGGTTCTGTTCTTCGCTCCTCAAACAATGAAGCGCTGATCCAATAATTACCGGGTCTTGAGCAAGTTCCAGCTTTTCAATGGTGGGGACATCAGGTGGACGGCAAGAGAACTGCATGCGAACGGGCAAGAATCCACCAATGTTATTTATGTAACACTTGCAGGTTCCGCATGTAAGTTGGGTAATTTGCTACATCAGATCACCAATAATCCGCTTGCAGGAACTGATGAAAACGTGCTACTTTGCGTCTCCTTTCTCCAGTACACGATGGTGCAAACCATCTGCCTCGCAAGATGTTGGCCGGAATTCGACCCCTCGCCTCCGCAGTTGACCCGATCCACGCGAAGCCCGCCTACCGAGAGCTTTGGAGATTTCGTTCAGACTCCAAATTCTACACATTTTAATAATAATAATAAGGAATAGTGAATTGCTGTAAACGGGACTCATTGACAAATTATTAATCACTGTGATCTAGTCGTTGGGTCAGGGATGGAATCCCCGCCCCTTTAATTTTACCGGTAAAACGGTGAACCTACTAGTGCATCTTCCTGGCCTCTTTATTGCAGAATCCTACAGAAATCGAGGGAAGATCACGACATGTCCGACGATAGGATCACACTGAGTGACGCCTGTTTCTTCAAAGTATAACCTGTTGAAATTCTTCTTGCCCCTGCAGTTATTCGTTTGTATCCGCTCTCTGATGATTTTACAGCTTTGCTGAAATGTGGCGCCCTGTTTGAACACAATACTCCAACATACACAGAACATGATGGAGAAAGGTCAGGCACCGCCAACACTCATAACATCATACAGTACTGAAACGCCCTATGGCCCAACTCGACCACACCATCTAAAATAGTTCATCAAAGCTTGAATGTTTGCCGAGTTCAATTATCTTACTCTAATCCTCCCCTATCTACCTATCCAAATCTTGTTGTCCTTCCTCAACTACCTCACCTGGCACTCGTTCAGTATAACCAACATCCACAGTGTGAAAAACGTTCGTTTTAAATATATTTTATACGTCAGATCGCCACTACTCTGCTACCCGAATATGACAAAAACACAGTTTACGTTTCCTTTCTTCAGTAGCAGATGGTGACATACCAGCTGCCTCCCAGCAGTCGGCTGGAGTTCGATTTCCGCCCATTGAAGATGATCCAATCCACGCGAAATCCGCCTCCCGAGAGCATCTTTAATCTGTCCCTACTACATCTTTAGTCTCTCCCTACTCCGTTCTGAGGTACCAACCTGCTTCACGAACACCAACAGTATCCTGAATCCCAATTAGGCAAGCAAAATAACTGGCAAAACTCAAAATCAATTATCAGTACTCCACACCCAGGCAGTTAAAAGGAAAGCCAACCTCATTACACAGGATCCCACCCACCCCCTGCACAAGTCTTTCCAACTTCTGCCATCAGGCCGCCGATATAAAGTCCCCCTATCCAAGAAAAACATCCACAAAAACTCATACATACCCAATGCCATAAACAACTTAAATAAAAAATGAACAATGGACAAATTAACCCTGACGCGTTGTCACTTTACACGTATCCACAACTTTTATCTTGTCTATTTTTACAGTTTTTAATCTTTATATTTGCTCTTAAGATCGATACACACTGTGTGTGCTCGCCGAAATCTGTGTTGTATGAATGCTTATCAGTACATTGTCCGGTCTGTATGTTGAGCCACGTCAACGAAGCTTTTCTGTTACAACAGACAATAAAGTTTTCTGAATCTGAATCTGAATCTGAATCTAAAGCAAGATATCGTGCCCAAAGGACAACCGCGCTGTGCCAGTGATATCTACCATCATGAATTGTTTCGGGAGGCTATTAAATCATATAACCATATAACAATTACAGCACGGATACATGCCATCTCGGCCCTTCAAGTCCGTGCCGAACACTGTTTTCCCCCAAGTTCCATCTACCTGCACTCAGACCATAACGCTCCATTCCTTTCCCGTCCATATATCTATTAAATTTATTTTTAAATGATAAAATGGAACCTGCCTCCACCACTTCCACTGGAAGCTCATTCCTCACAGGTACCACTCCCTGAGTAAGGAAGTTCCCCCTAATGTTACCCCTAAACTTATGTCCCTTAATTCTCAAGTCATGTCCTCTTGTTTGAATCTTCCCTACTCTCAATGGGAAAAGCTTATCCACGTCAACTCTGTCTATCCCTCTCATTATTTTAAAGACCTCTATCAAGTCCCCCCTTAACCTTCTGCGCTCCAAAGAAAAAAAGACCTAACTTGTTCAAACTTTCTCTGTGACTTAGATTCTGAAACCCAGGCAACATTCTAGTAAATAGTAAGATTAAACGAGAACTTACCAGTTCGAAGTTTGATCATAATTTTATGAGGAGTCCGTTGAGGGAATACGTGAAGAACCCGCTAGGACGCATGCGTGTCATTCTTCAAAGCAGCCTTGTGAATCACAGATACCTGTAATGACTTAAATATAGTAAGATTAGAGAAGATATACCTGTTGTGTTTATGATCAAGGGTGGGAACGGAGGGCACGTGTTCCCTCAACGGACTCCTCATAAAATAATGATCAAACTTCGAACTGGTAAGTTCTCGTTTAATCTTTCTATTTTACTTCGGAGTCACGTGAGTGACTACGTGAAGATTTTAAAACTCTATGATTCAAGCCGTGGAACGAGTCCATGCATCATGTCTGCCTTGGTTTTGGGGAGAATGGTGTTAACACATTAGGCATCAATATGGTATATAAAATAACCATAAAGTTAATAACAAAATTATAGCCCCTGTTTTTTGGGGTAAATTATGATACAGAAAACTTAACAATGTTTCTGAAAAGTTCCAGTTTCCATTACTGGTTTGTTATAAATCTTTGGAATGTTCTTTCCGATGACCATCCTGCAGTCCTGAGGATTTGATCCATATGAACCTCCAATTTAAATGCTGCCGACGTAGCTGCAGCCTGGTGGAGTGAGATTTAAAACAGTTAGTGTTTATACCAGCTTTTGTCAATACTATTTTAGCCATTTTAGATGGTCTGGTCTGTTACTCTTTTGTGAGGCTGTATGTGGCTGATGAGAAGTTCCTTTTCTGTGCCTCTGATGGTCTTGGTTTGTTCCATGTATATTTGCAGATGTCTCACAACACAGAGTCAATCATCTGAAGGGTAGGCTTTAAATGTTATTTTAAGGCCTGCTGACCCCTGTCTGTTTTGTTTTACTAATTCTTGAATATAGAAGAGCAAGTTGCCAGGTGAACTGGTCATGTTGTCCAGCCTTAATTTTTGTAGGGACTGAGCCCTTTGTGCCGTGACCAAAGCCATCAGCATGACAGTTTTTAATATCAAAGGCTGTAATGACAGCGCTGTGGCTGGAGCCCAGTTCCTTAACAACGTTAGGACGATGCTGATGTCCCATATTTGGGAATACCTGGTCCTTGGGGAATTCACATTAAAAATGCCCCTCATGAGCGTCGTTACCAGGGGTGCGTGTCCCCACAGGCTGCCGTTCCTTTTCTTGCCATAGGTAAGTAGATAGGGCACTTCTGGCACAGTTGATGTCACTATAACTAAGCCCCTCGTCATGATGTAGGTTAACCAAAGATTCCAAAACAGGCTGGATGATGTATTTTGGTTGGAATACATCTCCCATTTGTTAATGTATACTAGGCATTGTCTTTAGGTTGATTGTCTGTGGGCCGCTGTGATCATGCCCATTGCTCTGGTCGTCAGTCCCAGGTGTAATAGTGGAGCTTTCAGACTCTACAAATTAAGAGATTGATATGTTCATGGCACGGGTGGTTTTCCTTCTTAGTCGTCTGTTTTGGAATGGTGATACATGGTTCTAGTATCATATCCAGTACCACCGAGAACCATGGTTGGTTAGGTCAGTCGGGTACTATTAAAATACCAGACGCAGAGTCTTGTTGTATTTTCCTTAGTACCCGCCTGATGAGGCAGATGGGAGGGATTGCGTAGATAAACAATTCCTCCCCCCCCCCCCCCGCAATGCAGCTAAAACGCATCTGTTGCTGCTGTCCAGTGTCTGGTTCCCATGAAACATAATTTGGCAATTGGTGATTAAGTCTGGATGCGAATAGATCGACATCTGGTGTTCCATATCGTGCTGTAATATCAGCAAATACTATTTTGTCCAACATCCATTCGGTGTTCTCATCCAAATTTCTCCTTGGATACACCATTGCAAAAATTGTGTTGGCCAGATTGTTACAAGATGTTGATTTGTTTCCACCCATGTGGTTGATATGTGCTACCGCAGTGGTGCTGTCAATTTATAATCTAACATGCTGGTAATATAACCCAGAGCAACATGACTTAAGGCTATGAAAGGCACCCAACATTTCCAGGTAGTTTATGCCCAGTGTTTGTAATAATGATGCCTCCTGTGTATTCCATCTTCCTCCACAGCTGGAGATGGAATTGGTAGCACACCATCCTTGTGCATTAGCATCCATTTGTAGTTCTATAGACGGGTTGCTGACAATGATTGGATTGGAACAATGCCCAATGTTTTTCCACCATTTAGTACCAATATGGCTTCTGTTGGTAGCTTCATCGTTCTATCGAAATGACCACCATTAATTTTAAGATTTTGGCCCTCTATAAATTTTATAATATAAGAGTCTGAATTGTGTGGCTGGAAACGCAGCCATTATTTTGCCAATTATTCTTGCGACCAGTCTGATGGATGTTTTTTTCCCGTGTCAATGATTTTGCTGCATGCCTCTATTAAGGCTGTAACTTATTTTGGCAAAGTCACTGACATGAGAACTGAGTTAATGGTGAACCCCTAATAATCCCTTTTGTTGAAGGCATTATTTTTTGATTTAATTGGATGGATAATGAACCCTAGTTTACCAAATAATTGTTTAGTGGCTGTTACCGTTTGTTCAGCTAGTTCTAAAGTTTCCCCACAATTAGTATGTCATCCAAATAAGCCATTACCATTGCGTTTTTTGTTTCCGTAGAACGCTATGGCTGGTTTTGATATGTTTGTAAATAACCTAGGTGCTAATGTAAGACCATTTGGTAGTGCTCTATACTGCCAGAGCTGAGCCATCCAATTAAATTTAAAATAACTTCTGTGGTCACCTGTTATGGGTACTGAATAGTAAGCATCTTTTGAATCAATGCTTGCCATGTAGTAACCTTTGAAGATCAATTACTTAGCAATAACAAAGGTTTCCATTTTGAAGTGAGTATATCGTATTCAAATCATTTATTCTATGATGATGCGGCAAGCACCATATTTCTTATTTTTGTGCTGGACTGGAGGATTATGTTGTTGTAAAGTTCTATTGTGTATCCCTGGATACTGCTTAAGATACAAGTGTCAGAAGTTAACTTATTCGAAGTCTCTAGAAAAAGAGTAATCTCGCACCAATCTTCTTGCTTCCTTCAATTTGTAAGGAACCAGACCTACCTACGTCCACAATTACCAGTGGGTTTACTGTTTCCTTCTGGATCCCTGAGGCCGTGTGTTTTGGGTGTACGCATCTTCCAGGAGGGCCGGCCTGGGCCATGGTTTAATAAGGCAGTTGTTGGGTTTGCCTGGCCCTCGAGTTTTCTCCCAGTGTGGTTGGTCCGACCGGGGGTTGCATAGGGGAGATATATTTGAGGATGATGTTTAGACTTCTTGATGAGCCCCAGTTTGGCTTCATCGTCCAACTCCTTGACCTTCTAGATAGGTCACATCCAAATAATAGGTTTTGCTTGGAGGTTTCGGCTTTACACAGGCCCGCGAACTTAGGGTTTAATACCGGTTGGATGGTCCTCTTCCTGATTTTTGTTCAACACATACTGTGAGTTGTAGAAGAGGGCCGGGGTATCTTTTTTGGTCCTGGTCATTTAATCCAGGGTGCGGCCGTCAGTGTTTGTTGGGCCATTTGGAGTTGGGCGCCCCTTGCTCTGATTAGTGACCCCACATGTTACCAGATGCATAAATTGATGGTTGGTACATTCAGGGATTTACATTTCCCGGTGACAAGTGACGGCCTATGGTGTCAGCTAATGTTTGCCCCTGCAGTTGATTGAAGAACATATAGTCTATACTGGCTGCTAACCTGCTTTGTAGATCTTTCCCAGTTAGCTTTTACTCACCCCTGCACTGTTGTTTTTTCTGAAGACAGACATTTCCTTGTGACTTTTCAGATGGGAATGGAATTTTGCCAGTAAAGTTCGGGCTGCTGCAATTAGATTCAAATTGACTCAATCCTTCAGTCACAAACATTTGTATTCCTGCATTGCAATCGGGAAAGGTTCCAATAATGTACTCTTAGTTACTTTATGACTTAGAATGGGCATCATGTCAGAGCCACCACCTCATTGTTACATCAATTACATCTGTTTACCTGTTCAGGGTCAGCCAGACTTGACCCCAGCACTTCCTTCGAAGTCTTCTGGTGAGACAGAAGCACGATATAGCCCTATATAAGGTGCTGCTTCCATCTCCCGGAGTCTGTCTTTTCCCCCAGCACTTCCCTGTAATAATAGAAGTACGATACATCCCTGTATAACGTGCTGCTGTGGGACATAGTGCCCACTGGAGGATTTAATTTTGGACCTGCGGTCACTTCAACGCGGTGCAGTGCTCTCGCGGACGCAGGTCCTGCTGCTCCAACGCGTAGCCAGTGCTCACGGGCACTGTACCGCTCGTACATACCTTGGTCCTGCGGGCGCTCCAACGCGGTTAAGTCCTCTCGGGGAACTGGCCGCTCGCAGACGCAGGTCCTGCTTCTCCAACGCGTACCCAGTGCTCACGGGCACTGGCCGCTCGCTGCTACTCTAGTTCTTCCAGCCCCACTGACGCACCTAGTGTAGGTCCTTGGGGCTGTTATCCGAGTCGTCGGATTGACGGCTCCGTAGCCTTCTTATGCTTTGCTCCACCCGTTGTCGGTACTGGAGCGAAGTCGGCACAGGCTCCCGCTATGGGAGATTGTCGTGCCGCCGGCCTTTGCTGGCTGCCTGCTACTGCACGGCTCTCCCCCGCCAGCTTTTGCAGCCTTCCTGCAATTTAAAAAAGGTAAGGGAAAATAACGCAGTTCTCCTACCTGCTGTTGCTGGTTTTCTAACCTGCCGCTTGGGAGGAACGTCCTCCCCCCGCAATGACTCGTTGCAATGCGTGTAGCGATATGACACGCATTAGTCCTAGAGGGTTGTTCACGTAGTCACTCACGTGACTCCGAAGTAAAATAGGGTATCGGTACAAACAATTTCCAGACGGCTGAAACAGGTTTTAACGGCTGCTGGGGTGCATACTAACATATTCAAAACTCATACCACTAGGGCTGCAGCTACATCAGCAGCTAAGGAATTGGACTACCTATGGACCAAATCCTGGGAACAGCAGGATGGTCATAAGAGAAAACTTCTCAACTATATTACAATACACCAATGGTTAAACCTGTGACATTTGCAGAATCAATTTTAAGTTCTGCATCATGTTTTAACTCATGAGATAGGTGCTATAATTTTGTTAGTTAATAAGTTCATCATGGATTTTCAATGTCGGATTCATGTTTGAATACGTTAACACAATTCCTCCCTTAGTCAATTAAGGCAGACGTGAGGCATGGACTCGTTTCCACGGCATGTAATCACAGAGCTTTAAAATCTTCAAGTAGTCACGCACGTGACTCCGAAGTAAAATAGTAAGATTAAACGAGAACTTACCAGTTTGAAGTTTGATCTTCGCTCCCACCCTCGATGATAAAGTTCAACTGGTCTCCATTTTCTCTAATATTACTATGTCCAGTTCATTACTGTTATTCGCGATTTCACACCGCTGCTTTGAAGAAAAGACGCATGCGTCCTGGCGGGTTCTTCACGTAATCCCTCAACGTTACTCCTCATAAAATAAAGATCAAACTTCAAACTGGTAAGTTCCCGTTTAATCTTACTATTATAAAATCGAACCTGCCTCCACCCCTTCCACTGGAAGCTCATTCCACACGTTTACCACTTTACGAGTAAAGAAGTCCCCCCTCAGGTTACAGCTAAACTTATGTCCTTTAATTCTCAAATCATGTCCTCTTGTTTGAATCTTCCCTACTCTCAATGGGAAAAGCTTATCCACGTAAACTCTAACTATTCCTCTCATCATTTTAAAGACCTCTATCAAGTCCCCCCGTAACCTTCTGCGCTCCAAAGAATAAAGACCTAACTTGTTCAACCTTTCTCTGTAACTTAGAGATATCATGATACACTCAGAGGTGCCAGTTTTTTCCCAAGCATTTTAATATTCTAGTACCCGAAAATCATTATTTTGCTGAGGAAATCAGTATTTTTACGTGGTGCCATTTTGCTGAATTAAAATTATTTTTTAAATGTATTAAAGATAAGGATAAAGGTGCAGAGAAGATTTACTAGATTGTTGCCTGGGTTTGATGTGTTGGCCTTTATTAATCAGAGCATTGAGTGTAGAAGTTGGGATGTAATGTTAAAATTGTACAAGGCATTGGTGAGACCAATTCTGGAGTATGGTGTACAATTTTGGTTGTCTAATTATAGGAAAGATGCCAATAAAATAGAGATAGTTCTGAGGAGATTTACTAGAATGTTGCCTGGGTTTCAACAACTAAGTTACAGAGAAAGGTTGAACAAGTTAAGTCTTTATTCTTTGGAGCGCAGAAGGTTAAGGGGGGACTAGATAGAGGTCTTTAAATGATGAGAGGGAAGACAGAGTTGACGTGGACAAGATGTTCCCATTGAGAGTAGGGAAGATTCAAACAAGAGGACATGACCTGAGAATTAAGGGACATAAGTTTAGGGGTAACTTGAGGGGGAACTTCTTTACTCAGAGAGTGGTAGCTGTGTGTAATGGGCTTCCAGAGGAAGTGGTGGAAGCAGGTTCGATTTTATCATTTAAAAATAAATTCGATAGGTATATGGACGGGAAAGGAATGGAGGGTTATGGTCTGAGTGCAGGTAGATGGGACTAGGAGAGAATAAGTGTTCCGCACGGACTTGAAGGGCCGAGATGGCCTGTTTCCGTGCTGTAATTGTTATATGGTTATATCATTTAATAGCCTTCCGAAACAATTCATGATGGTAGATATCACTGGCACAGCGCGGTTGTCCTTTGGGCACGATATCTTGCTTTAGATTCAGATTCAGATTCAGATTCAGAAAACTTTATTGTCTGTTGTAACAGAAAATCTTCGTTGACGTGGCTCAACATACAGACAGGACAATGTACTGATAAGCATTCATACAACACAGATTTCGGCGAGCACACACAGTGTGTATCGATCTTAAGAGCAAATATAAAGATTAAAAACTGTAAAAATAGACAATAAGTGTTCCGCACGGACTAGAAGGGCTGAGTTCGCCTGTTTCCGCGCTGTCATTGTTAAATGGTTATATGGTTATACTAGACTAAGTGGGACCCGTTCGGTCCCAAGTTCACACAGGACGGCTGGCCTCCCAACGAAATGTTCCACCTCCCCAACAATTCCAATATTGGTGGCCAGTGGGGGGGCTTTCTGGAGTGCTGGTATGGGTTCTTGAGATGGAAGCTCAGTCCCTCAAGCCTGGTCTGCTGGCAGCTCACTCACGGCTGATGGGCTGGCAGTGGACTCATGAATTTTCCTTGAATTTCCATTTAAAGCAGGGTGCAAGGCCACCAAATTAAAATCCATGTTCCTACCATTTCAAGCAGGGTGCAAGGCCACCAAATTCAAATCCATGTTCCCACCATTTCAAGCAGGGTGCAAGGCCACCAAATTCAAATGCAGTTTCATACCATTTCATGCAGGGTGAAATCACCATCAAACCACACAAAACACCCAACTCACTGTTCAGTTGACATCCAGTGTGTTCAGTTGATTCACAGCTCAGACAGAGTCATGACCTCACACTCTCCCATCATGCAGAGGCTGAGCCACACCCACACTTACGGATATTGTAACCCCTCCCGCAGGAAAAGGAGTGGCTTTCAGGGCGTGATTGAAAGGATAGAGATTCTCAACATTTTTGAACACCAATAACACTTTTATTTTTAATTGATGGGAAGAATTCCCTGCACATGCTCAGCGGAGGGGGGACTGAGTAAGATGGCCAAAAATCACAGCCGTAAATGGTAGCGTTTTATCTAAAATCGATGTACAGTGCAAACAACAAGTAAGTGCATTTGCAGTACTACCTTTTAACTTCAAGCCAAATCACTCAAGCCGCCATTTGCAGTAAGTATTGCCTTTCAACCTCATCCCACCATTTGCAGTAAGTAGTGCCTTTCAACTTCAAGCCAAATCTCCCAAGCCGCCATTTGCAGTAAGTAGTGCCTTTCAACTTCAAGCAATGCACCCACGACACCATTTGCAGTAAGTAGTGCCTTTCAACTTCAAGCCAAAGCACCCAAGCCACCATTGTCAGTAAGTAGGGTCTTTCAACCACATGCCAACATTTGCAGTAAGTAACGCCTTTCAACTTCAAGCCAAAGCACACAAGCCACCGTTTGCAGTTAGTAGTGCCTATTGACTGCAAACCATTTCACCCAAGCCACCATTTGCAGTAAGTTGTGCCTTTCAACGTCAAGCCAAAGCAGCCAAGCCACCATTTGCAGTAAGTAGTGCCTTTCAACTTCACGCCAAAACACCGAAGCCACCATTTGCAGTAAGTAGTGCCGTTCAACTTCATACCAAAGCAGGGACAGCAGGGAGAATGCTGTTTAAAAAACCGTTAATATCTCTCTGATTTGTCATCGATGGGAAAAATCCTCTGCACCCTTAGAGCGGAGGGGGGCTCTGAGCCAGGTGGTCAAAAATGACGGCAGTAGGTGGCGGCATTCTGTCGGAAATCGCAGCACAGTTGGCCAAAAGCCGTCAAGATCAGAGATTTTGTAATATAGGTAAGGTGGGAATTTAACCTGGGTTTCTGGGGCACTGAGTGTCGGCATTAATCACCGTCGCTCCCAGCACAGGCCGGGAACACAACCCCCAACTCCACCATCTTCCATCCGATCGAGCCGAAACACTCCCACGCCGCTGTTTGTCATCTCACTTGATCCGCCAGTTCTTCTGCTCTCCAACAGGGGGGGGTGAGAGGGTTATGTGACCAGATGTCAGATTTTCATTGTGATCAGTTTATTGTCACAAACACGCTGGGGGTGAAGTGAAATTCCTCACCAGCTGTCATAGACACATAGACAATAGGTGCAGGAATGGAGGCCATTCGGCTCTACGAGCCTGCACCGCCATTCAATATGATCGTGGCTGATCATCCATCTCAGTATCCTGTACCTGCCTTCTCTCCATACCCCCTGATCCCTTTCGCCACAAGGGCCACATCTAACTCCCTCTTAAATATAGCCAATGAACTGTGGCCTCAACTACCATCCGTGGCAGAGAATTCCACAGATTTACCACTCTCAGTGTAAAAAATGATTTTATCATCTTGGTCCTAAAAGACTTCCCTCTTATCCTCAAACTGTGACCCCTTGTTCTGAACTTCCCCCAACATCGGGAACAATGTTCCTGCATCTAGCTGTCCAACCCCTTAAGAATTTTGTACGTTTCTATAAGATACCCCCCCCAATCTTCTAAATTCTAGCGAGTACAAGCCGAGCCTATCCAGTCTTTCTTCATATGAAAGTCCTGACATCCCAGGAATCAGTCTGGTGAACCTTCTCTGTACTCCCTCTATGGCAAGAATATATTTCCTCAGATTAGGAGACCAGAACTGTACGCAATACTCCAGGTGTGGTCTCACCAAGACCATGTACAACTGCAGTAGAACCTCCCTGCTCCTATACTCAAATCCTTTTGCTCCGAATGCTAACAAACCATTCGCTTTCTTCACTGCCTGCTGCACCTGCATGCCTACTTTCAATGACTGGTGTGCCATGACATCCAGGTCTCGTTGCATCTCCCCTTTTCCTAATAGGCCACCATTCAGATAATTGTCGAATTTCCTGTTTTTGCCACCAAAGTGGATAAACACACATTTATTCACATCATACTGCATATGCCGTGCATTTTCCCACTCACCCAGCCTATCTATGTTACCTTGCAGCCTCCTAGCATCCTCTTCGCTGCTAACACGGCCCCCCAGCTTCGTGTCATCCGCAAACTTGGAGATGTTTCATTTAATTCCCTCGTCTAAATCATTAATATGCATTGTAAATACCTGGGGTCCCAGCACTGAGCCTTGCGGTACCCCACTAGTCACTGCCTGCCATTGTGAAAAGGTCCCGTTTACTCCTACTCTTTGCTTCCTGTCTGCCAGCCAGTTCGCTATCCACATCAATACTATACCCCCAATACCGCGTGCTTTAAGTTTGTATACTAATCTCTTATGTGGGATTTTGACGAAGGCCTTCTGGAAGTCAAATCTCGCTGAGTTACTCCAGCATTTTGTGTCCATCTTTTGTTTAAAGCCGCACCTGCAGTTTCTTCCCACACAAACATGTACTGAACTGCGTTGTAAAATCAGTCGGATTAATAGCGGACTTAGCGGGCAGTATTCTGGTTGCTGTTCACGATGATAAGATGTTGTATGTCTGAGCAGAGAGGGGAGGGAGAGGGGAGAGAGGAGGAGGGAGGGGGAGAGAGGTGGAGGGAGGGGGGAGAGGAGGGAGGGAGGGAGAGAGGAGGGAGGGGGAGAGAGGAGGAGGGAGAGGGCAGAGAGGAGGAGGGAGGATGAGAGAGGAGGAGGGAGGGGGAGAGAGGAGGAGGGAGGGGGGAGAGGAGGAGGGAGGGCGAGAGAGGAGGGGGAGAGAGGAGGAGGGAGGTGAAGGGAGAGAGGAGGAGAGAGGAGGGGGGAGAGGGAGAGAGGAGGGAGAGAGAGAAGGAGGGAGGAGGAGGGAGGCGGAGAGAGGAGGAGGGAAGCGGAGGGAGGAGGGAGGGGAGAGTGGCGGAGGCAGAGGGTGAGCGGAGGAGGGAGGGGGAGAGGGGAGGAGGGAGGTGGAGAGAGGAGGAGGGAGGGGGAGAGAGGAGGAGGGAGGGGGCGAGAGGAGGAGGGAGGGGGAGAGAGGAGGAGGGAGGGGGGAGAGGAGGAGGGAGGGAGAGAGAGGAGGAGAGAGGGGGATGGAGAGGGCAGAGAGGAGGAGGGAGGGGGAGAGAGGAGGGAGGGGGTGAGAGGAGGAGGGAGGGAGTGGGAGGAGGGAGGGGGACGAGGAGAGAGGAGGAGGAGGGGAGAGGGGAGAGGGGAGGGGGGAGGGGTGAGGAGGAGGGGAGGGAGGGAGGGAGAGGAGAGAGGGAGGGGGAGAGAGGGGAGGAGGGAGGGGGAGGGAGGAGGAGAGGGGGGGATGAGAGGAGGAGGGAGGTGAAGAGAGGAGGAGGGAGGGGGAGGTGGGGGGGGAGAGAGAGGAGGATGGAGGGGAGAGAGGAGGAGGGAGGGTAGAGAGGAGGTGGGAGGGGGAGTGGCGAGGGGAGAGGGGGAGAGGGGAGGAGGGAGGGGGAGAGGAGGAGGGAGGAGGAGAGAGGAGGAGGGAGGAGGAGAGAGGAGGAGGGAGGGGGGGAGAGGATGGAGGGAGGGGGAGAGGGGAGGAGGGAGGGGGAGAGAGGAGGAGGGAGGGGGAGAGAGGAGGAGGGAGGGGGAGGGAGGAGGAGGGAGGGGGAGAGGGGAGGAGGGAGGGGGAGAGGGGAGGAGGGAGGGGGAGAGAGGAGGAGGTAGGGGGAGAGGGGAGGAGGGAGGGGGAGAGAGAAGGAGTGTGGGGGAGAGGGGAGTAGGGGGTAGAGGAAGGAGTGGGAGAGATGATGGAGAGGAGAAAGAGTGGGGGAGAGAAGGGGAGAGATAGGGAGGGGGAGAGAGAAAATGCAAGGAGGGAGAAAGGATGTACGGAGAGGGGATGGAGGGGAGGGATAAAGATGGAGAGAGAGAGGATGGAGGGAGGGAGGAGGATGGAGGGGGAGGATACGGAGGGAGTGTGTACAGGGAGGGAGAGAGGATGGAGGGGAGGAGGATGGAGGGTGATGGGAGTAGGATATGGAGGGGTGTGCTGGCCATGGGAGGGGGCGAGCTGTAATGCAGGGAGGAACAATACATTACAACGCAGTTGGGGGATGGAGAAATACAGGAGAATGGAGGCAGAGGCATTGTTTTGTGTATTGACACGGTGTACCGCAGGTTACAGTGAAAGGTTCTTTTCGGTGTGTGTAGATACATGATAAGGGAATAACGTTTAGGGCAAGGTAAAGCCAGCAACTGTCCGATCGCGGACATTCACTCTGGTCACCAATTCGGTTGAGATCTGTTCAGAGGTACAGAAAAATGCTGTGGAGAATCAGCTGGTGCAGCAGCAATCATGTGGAGCGAAGGAATAGGCAAACGTATCGGGCCATCTGAAGCAGGGTTTTTAAGTGCACATTTTTGATGACTTTCCATTCTACCATAGAGATACTAAAGTCCTATAATAGACTTTAATTATATTCTATGAATCTACAGATCCTTGGCTGGGAACCTGGTGCTCACCAAAATTGTTCCCAATTCGGTCCCGCACCTCCTAAGGCCGGTCCTGGTCTTGGCTGCTGGGCTTTGCCGAGGCAGCGTGAGGTGTAGATGGAGTCGATGGGAGGGAGAGTGATTATAGAGAGTAAGGAAAGAGAGAGATGGGCAGAGAGAAACATCAGAGAAAGTGGGCAGGGGGTGGGGGGGGGGGGGGGTGCACACAGAGAGGGGTTGAGCAGAGGCTCATTTGTATCTGGGCTTCTTCTCGCTGTACAAATCCCGGTCACCGAGATTCAGATCCTGTGAAGAAAGAAATTCACAAGTTATAGGAGTGGATTTAGGCCATTCAGCCCATCAAGTCTACACCGCCATTCAATCATGGTTGATCTCTCCCTCCTAACCCTATTTTCCTGCTTTCTCCACATAACCCGTGACACCCGCACTAATCAAGACTATCTATCTCTGTCTTAATAATATCCACAGCCCTCTGTGGCAACGAGTTCCACTGATTAACGACATTCTGGCTAAAGAGGTTCATCCTCACCTTTTGAAAGAGCGCCCTTAATTCTGGGGCTGCGCCCTCAGGTCCTAGACTCTCCCACTAGTGGAAATATCCTCTCCACATCCACTCTATCCAGGCCTTTCACTATTCTGTACGTTCAATGAGGTTCACCCCTCATCCTTCTAAACCCCAGCGAGTACAGGCCCCAGTGCCGACAAACGCTCATCGTACGTTAGTTAACCCCCTCATTCCTGGGATCGTTCTTGTAAATCTCAATCTGGGACCCTCTCCAAGAACCACTGGTTCACAGGAAGGGGCTGGAGGGAGAGAGAGTCGTTACGGAGATAATGAGGGAAGGAGGTACAGAAACAGGGGGGAGGGGGTGTATGGGCCTGGATGGGTGGCGGTTAAACAGACAGGGAGGGGCAGCGAGACCTGGGTGTACTTGTACACCGGCCACTGAAAGTTAGCGTGCAGGTTACAGCAGGCAGTGAAGAAAGCTAATGGAATGTTGGCCTTCATAACAAGAGGATTTCAGTATAGGAGTAAAGAGGTTCTCTGCAGCTGTATAGGCCTCTGTTGAGACCACATCTGTATGTGTCCAGTTTTGGTCTCCTAATCTGAGGAAAGAGTATTTCTTGCCGTAGAGGGAAGTACAGAGAAGGTTCACCAGACTGTTCCTGGGATGTCAGGACTTTATATGAAGAAGACTGAATACACTCGGCTTGTACTCGCTAGAATTTAGAAGTTGAGGGGAGGTTTTAGAGAAACGTACAAAAATCTTAAGGGGTTGGACAGGCTTGATGCAGGAAGATTGTTCCCGATGTTGAGGAAGTCCAGAACAAGGGGCCACACAGTTTAAGGATAAGGGGGAAATCTTATAGGACCAAGATGAGAAAATCATTTTTCACACAGAGTGGTGAATCTGTGGAATTCTCTACCACAGAAGGTAGTTGAGGCCACAGTTCATTGGCTATATTTACCTGGAGTATTGCCAGCAGTTTTGGTCTCCTAATCTGAGGAAAGACATTCTTGCCATAGAGGGAGTACAGAGAAGGTTCACCAGACTGATTCCTGGGATGTCAGGACTTTCATATGAAGAAAGACGGAATACACTGGGCTTGTACTCGCTAGAATTTAGAAGATTGAGGGGGGATCTTAGAGAAACGTACCAAAATCTTAAGGGGTTGGATAGGCTTGATGCAGGAAGATTGTTCCCCATGTTGAGTAAGTCCAGATCAAGGGGCCACACAGTTTAAGGATAAGGGGGAAATCTTATAGGGCCGAGAGTGGCGAATCTGTGGGATTATTTACCACATAATGTAGTTGAGGTCACAGTTCATTGGCTATATTTAAGAGGGAGTTAGATGTGGCCCTTGTGACTAAAGGGATCAGAGGGTATGGAGAGAAGGCAGGTACAGGATACTGAGTTGGATGATCCGCCATGATCATATTGAATGGCGAATGGTGCAGGCTCGAAGGGACGAATGGCCTCTACTCCTGCACCTATGTTCTATGTTTCTATATTTCAAGATGTCAGATTAAATGAATGAAGATTCCCGAAATTCACTCGTCAATTGAAACGAATAAACTGAACATTGGGATTTCAGGCGACTGCTCACGATTATCGAGATTGCGGAGAGATGGTGCGGATTCTACCAGGCCTGTAGCTTGCTCCCTCCCCCGGCACTAACTGTCCACTAGACAGAACATATAGACTGGATATCATCACCCATGATGACTGGTGCCCTTTCCGTGAGGGAGGGAGGCACTTTGTGCCCGGACACAAAAGAGTTAACAGTAGATGTTTGTTCAGTGAGTGTAACTAACGTCAGTCTAGAAGGAGCCCGGTTGTGTCACCTGCCCACTGGAGATTTCCCAGTTCCCAATATAAACCATTCCTGTTGTTGCTGGGATATGTGAGTGTTGATGAGATCATCCCGCCCGTCACCGACAGACAGACAGAGAGCAGCAGCTCCATCCACAGAGGGAGAAAACCCATTGGGAATCTGTGGACAATAAAGTGGGATGTTAGATGGATGTTTCGGAATCCGGGAATATTAGAGAGTGAAGTGAATGTCACCGAGTGTAATCGGGGAACAGTGAGAGAGTGCGTGCGGTGTTACACAATGGATCGGTCTGTGAAAACGGTAGACTAGGAGGTTACCGCCATGGAGAAGGGAGTCTTCTATATGGCTGACTATGTTTTATATCCTTGGATCAGCTTAAGTGATCGAATGTACTATGTACTCGTGCTTATACAGCCTGTCCTTTATCCCGTGCTAGCCTTTGTTGCTCTTCCAGGTAAGTCCCCGTCCAAATTCCGGTGCAACAGCAGGCGAGAAGCGGCAGTGACGGGATCCGGTATAAATGTCTGTAGCTCGGACAATCCATGACGTACGTGTCCCTTGAAGAAATCTTCCACAGAGTAATGGGTAATGTGTTGATGCTGCCTGTTTGTGGGGATCAGAGGTTTATCACTATGAAATTGAAATTATTTGAGTATATGAGCAGGGAGGTTCTACTGCAGTTGTACAGGGTCTTGGTGAGACCACACCTGGAGTATTGCGTACAGTTTTGGTCTCCTAATCTGAGGAAAGACATTCTTGCCGTAGAGGGAGTACAGAGAAGGTTCACCAGACTGATTCCTGGGATGTCAGGACTTTCATATGAAGAAAGACTGTATAGACTCGGTTTGTACTCGTTAGAATTTAGAAGATTGAGGGGGGATCTTAGAGAAACTTACAAAATTCTTACGGGGTTGGACAGGCTAGATGCAGGAAGATTATTCCCGATGTTGGGGAAGTCCAGAACAAGGGATCACACACAGTTTAACGATAAGGGGGAAATCTTTTAGGACTGAGATGAGAAAAACATTTTTTTCATACACAGAGAGTGGTGAATCTGTAGAATTGTTTGCCACAGAAGGTAGTTGAGGCCAGTTCATTGGCTATATTTAAGAGGGAGTTAGATGTGGCCCTTGTGGCTAAAGGGATCAGGGGGTATGGAGAGAAGGCAGGTACAGGAGACTGAGTTGGATGATCAGCCATGATCATATTGAATGGCGTTGCAGCCGCGAAGGGCCGAATGGCCTCTACTCCTGTACCTATTGTCTATATTCCTCCTCATCTCTTTCCTAAAGGAACACCACCTTTTATTCCGAGGATGTGACCTCTGGTCCTAACTCTCCCACTAGTGGAAACTTCTCTGTGGAGCCTTGTTTTCTAATGTTGTCCCAATGTCTTTGTTTATTAATACGCGAGTTGGTTCTTCAACCCGCCCGCCTTGCAGAATAGGTGTACATTCTGTGTGAGTATGTGTCACCCGCCTGTGTTATGTCGGCGTTTCAGTCTATGTTTCTTACCATGGCTGCTGTAAGCAAGATTGTCTAATGTACCATCACCTCCCTTGCACCGATGCAGATGGCAATAAAGTCCCTGAATAACTCCTTACTTCGCTACTTCCCTCGCTCGCCCATACCTACTCTGCTGTATAGCATTTGATTCACTAACAGTGAAGCAAGAGCTAAACTCCCATGGTGAAGTGAGAAATGGTCAGACACAGATCGGATTCTTTATCACAACCCTCCTAACTGCAGCTTCTCATCTGTTTAGTAATCGAGCAGATGCAGAATAATGTATTTCCTTCAGTAGTTACTACTAGACAGCCTCGTTAGACAATCTTCTACAATCCCAGAACGGGATTGTGCATTTGATTTGCCCCATCGCCTCGATGAATCTGCCAAGTTTGCTTTGTCCGCTGGCTGTCTGTGTGTCATGTCTCTGTTTACTTCCCTCCCTCCTCACAGTGAACACGCTGACCATTGTGGTCCTGTCCCGGGGAAAGTGCGGTCTCTCCACTGGTGTCACTCACTACCTGATGGCCATGGCAACGGCCCGATCTACTGGTCATTATTGTCGACCTGATAATGAGACAGATCCCATTGCTTACTGGCAAGCATTTCTGTTTCCTGTGAATGTCCCAGGGTGTAATATCCACGCCTACTTCTTTACGCCGTCACCGACTGTTCTGTCTGGTTCACCGTCACCTTCACCTTTGATCGATTTGTGGCCATTTGTTGCCAGAAGCTGAAAACAAACTATTGCACGGAGAGAACAGCGGCTGTGATTCTGGGGACAGTGACCGTGCTGAGCTGTTTAAAGAACATCTTCCGGTATTTATGTTTAGCGGTCAGTACATGCTATTTAATGACCCCTGGTTTTGTGAGGCAAGATCCGTGGTTCTTTACTCACTGTCCTGGGGAATCGGGGAGTTTCTCCAGTATCTCATCACCCCCGTGATGCCATTTGTTCCTCATTGTTGTGTTCAACACTTTGACCATCAGATACGTGTTAGTGGCGAGCAGGTCCCGCAGGAGACTCCGGGGTCCCAGCAGTGGGGAGAGTGGCAGGGACCCGGAGATGGAGAGCCGCAGGAAATCCCTCATTTTACTGCTGGTCATCTCGGGGAATTTCATCATGTTGTGGGCCTTCTATGGGGTATTTGTTGTGTGGACCAGGCTGCTTTATTTAATTCCTAGCGCGGTCTATCCACACCAATTCATTGGCGAACTGGGCTACATGTTGCAGATACTGAGCTGCTGCACAAACACGGCTCTTTACGCCCTCACCCAGACTAAGTTCAGGCAGCAGTTCAAACAATTGGTGACATCGCCCGTTTCTCTGATTGTAAAATGCACTCAGCGTCGCGGGGTTTAGGAATCCGTTCCCTCTCCATCCCATCTGCTAACCCCCCCCCCCCCCCCCACTTCATCTCCCCAACACACTGAGCATCCTCAGTGACCTGGTCCACAGATGATTCTTGTGACCCTGGTGACCTCCGATTCCGCCACAAAGATCCACCCACCGTAGATCCACCCACCTGCCCCACCGAATCACCGGCAGTTTCTGGACCCACCCTCCCACGAGAACCACCACCGCCCCCATTACCACACTCCCACCAACATCACCGCCCCCATTAGACACATAGAAACATACACAATAGGTGCAGGAGTGGAGGCCATTCGGCCCTTCGAGCCTGCACCATTCGCCATTCAATATGATCATGGCTGATCATCCAACTCAATATCCTGTACCTGCCTTCTCTCCATACCCCCTGATCCCTTTAGCCACAAGGGCCACATCTAACTCCCTCTTAAATATAGCCAATGAACTGTGGCCTCAACTACCTTCTGTGGCAGAGAATTCCACAGATTCACCACTCTTTCTGGACCCACACCCTCCCACGAGAACCACCACCATCACCAGACTATCAACAAACATCGCCCGCCCCCCATTACCACACCATCACTTCGATGGAAGTGCCCTGATCAAAGATGGCCGCCGCCCTGGGCTTCAAGTGCCTTGACCAAAGATGGCCGCTTCCCATTGACTTCAGTGTGCCTTTACCAAACATGGCCGCCTCCCTGGCTTCACCTTCCATGGACTTCAATGTAAGTGCCCTGATCAAAGATGGCCATCTCCCATTGCCTTCAATTGAAGTGCCTTGACCAAAGATGGCCGCCCCTGGCTTCACTCCCATTGACATCAATGGAAGTGCCTTGACCAAAGATGGCGGGGGGCAGTGGCGAGTGTGGAGGGGGGGGGGGGGGGGTGGGGCGGGGATGGGGGGGGGAAGGTGACAAAGATTTGGGGAGATGAGAGGAGTATAGCCGCCGGTGAGAATGGGAACGAGGGGGGGAGAGTGAGAGAGAGAGAGAGTAAAGTAGCCTTTATTGTCATTCGGACCTTTCGTTCTGAACGAGATTTCGTTGCCTGCCGTCCTACATGTATTAAAAATGACAAAAACACACAATTAACACAATTTAACATCCACCACAATATGAGTTCCCCCGGCACCTCCTCACTGTGGTGGAGGCAAAAACCTTGAAGTCCTTGTCTCTTCCCTCCTTGTTCTCACTCTGCTCCGAGACGACCCGAGTATAGGAGCAGGGAGGTTCTACTGCAGTTGTACAGGGTCTTGGTGAGACCACACCTGGGGTATTGCGTACAGTTTTGGTCTCCTAATCAGAGGAAATACAGTATTGCCATAGAGGGAGCAAACAGGAGAACCCCGAGACCTTTCCGCCGTGGCCCAAGCCTCCGTTCTACCCGACAGGTGCGTGATGATAATCAATCAATCAATCAATCAATCAATCAATCAATCAATCAATCAATCCTTTATTGTCATCTTGCAAGCAACTTGTACAGTGCAAGGTGAAAGACGTTTCCCAGGGAATACCGGAGCATCGCACATGAAATTTAAAGCATTTCACACATAATAACACTAAATACAATCCAGTCCCTGATGGAACAGTATAAATAGTTAAAAGCAGGTAAAACAACAACGTTAAAATACAGTAAAACCCATCATAAAATGTCCGGGGCAGCTGATATGAGGTGACCAGTGCCAGTTATTAAAGTGGCCAGTGCCAGTTATTAAAGTGTCCGTGCCAAGCCACAGAATCAGGTGACTATGAGTACAGAGTGGAATAAAGGCTACACTTGAGCGTTCTGATGGAAAGGAAGCGCTTGAAGTTGGAAATTGCAGTCCACACGGAATCAAAAAACGTCTACACTTCTCCGATTCCCCTGAAAAGTGTTCCGGTCTTGCCAGGTGGACGAATGGAGACGCTGCGGCAGCCGTGGCCATCGGAGCTCCTGGAGACACAGACAAGGAAACGGACTCGGCAGGCACGGGGAGCCGCAGCAGGAAACAAAGAATTCAGCGAGTAACCAGGTGTTCAAACCAAGAACTTAAAGTGTTCACCTGTGAACCGATGTCCGCCTGGAACCGCTGCTAACGCTCGCCGAGGTCCCGGAACCCGGCCGACGATCGAGGTGAGTTGACCCTCGTATTGCGAGACGCGCTCCTCTTTGCTTCTGGGGCGCTGCACGAAAAGGATCAGAGCCCGCTGAGTCCATTGTTGGCCAGTTCGTAATATCAGAACTGAACGAGGAGGAGGACACAAATGCAGGCTCAGACACAGGGCAGATCAGTCTTCAGAGTTTAATCGGTCCAAGTAGGTACACAGGTAAGCAAAAAACAGAGGCAACAGTACAATCTAGGAGCAGGCAAAAAACTGTGGTCGAAAAACAGTCAATGGTCGAGGTCACAAGGTCACAAGATTTCTAGAGCTGGAACGAGGTGATACCAAGTAGCATACACAACGAACTGGCAATGAGAACTAAAACACAAAGGGCTTAAATACAGACTAGCAGGGGATAACGAGACACAGGTGAAACACATCAGGGTGGGGCCAACAATCACATGAGGGTAAACGACCTGACTGGAAATGGGACCTGAAACAAGAGGAGATGCGAGACACCAAAATAAAACAAGAATGCAAACTCTAATACTAAAAACCAATAAGAAACAGAAACTAGATCAAACGCGAGACCTGACATGTCCCCAATATGTAGAGAGGAGATGCCCAAAGTAGGATAACTTAGAACTTGTGTGAACAGGTGATCGATGGCCAGCATAGACGTGTTGGGCTGAAGGGCCTGATTCCATGCTGTCTCTCTACTAAACTAATTATATAATGATTGTACGTAAATAAAAGAAGAGGGGGTAATACAGTATTAATAATCAATTGGGTTCTCGGTCTCATATCAGTATTTCAAGAACAGTCATTTTAAAGGTGTATGTTTTTGTTAAAGTATTGAATATACTGTTAAAGTTAAGAGTTAATGACCAGAAGGTGGATATTAGATATTTTTGTTTAGTTGATCAAATATTGAACAATTATTTGATTTGGTATTTGAAATTATTAAAAGGCTGGACAAATATTGAAGTGGTTCACTAATTGATGAAATACTCAGGTTATTAATTGATCAACCAAATAGCTATTAACGGAGTCATTTTTTAGCACTACGGGAGAATCTAAGACAGGATTGATGGCACAAGTAACAAAACAGCTGCCTAAAAGCAAAAAAAACCTGCAGATGGTGTCAATCTGAAATAAAAATGATTATCCAGAGGATCTTGACATGGATCGAATATTGATGATTGTTAGAATCTCAGTTTGGACATAACTTTCCACCAGTTTTTTTCACTTTTCATTGAAGTCTACAAGTATTAGATAGAAAACCTTTTGCTTTCACACAATAAGAAATATATAACATTGTTCATACATTTCTTCGTTTCAAAATGATTTCTGGTCAGCACCATTTGATTAAGGAGCCTTTAAGGCATGTTCAGCTCCAGAAACAATTGTCATATCAACCTCTGGTCGTGAGTGTACCCAAATAGATTTGATAAGGAAATCTAGGTAAATAAATGATGTTTGTTGTGGGTGTGCTGTGTCTAGCTTTCAATTTGTCACCTTTAAACATGTTTTCTCAATTGCCTGAATAAACTACAGCATTTGTTGAGAAATGTTTCACTCCTGCCTTCTCAGACGTTGATCAAGTTATGTAATTGTCACTAACAGAATCAACTATTACGCTTATTCCAAAAAAAGATAAAGATTTAGAAGATCCGGCCACGTACAGTCTATATCACTTTTAAATACAGATCAGAAAATTTTAGCAAAGATTTTAGCAAGAAGATTAAGCAAATATATTAGTAAATTGATAAACCCTGATCAAACGGGGTTTATACCTAAAAGATACTCATTTAATAATCTGAGACGTCTGTTTAATATAATGTACTCGCATAAAGTAGAGGAAGAAGATATATCAATTATTTCTTTGGATGCAGAGAAAGCATTTGATCAGGTAGAGTGGCAATACTTATATAAAGTACTACAAAAATTTAATATGGGAGAGAATTTTATAAGATGGGTAAAATTATTATATGATAAACCGATGGCAAGAATTTTAACTAATAACATGTTATCTCAAAAATTTCAACTATCAAGGGGTAATAGGCAGGGATGTGCACTATCACCCCTGCTATTTGCCCTTATGATAGAACCCCTGGCTGAAAGTATAAGAATTCATCCGAATATTCAGGGCTATAATACCAGAGACTCAAAGAATAAAATCTCATTATATGCAGACGATATACTGTTATATATTACAAAGTCACAAACGAGCATACCAAATTTATTAAACTTAATAGAGGAATTTGGGTCTTTTTCTGGATATAGAATAAACTGGAATAAAAGTGAAATCATGACATTAAAACCTCAAGAACCTACACACTTACTGAAGTTCCCCTTTAAAATCGCAACAGAAAAATTTAAATATTTGGGTATTCAGATTACTAGAAAATATAAAGCATTATTCAATGCTAATTTCATGCCTTTATTAAATAAACTTAATACGTTGATTAAATTTTGGAAAACACTTCCCTTATCATTATTAGGTAGAATAAATGCAATAAAAATGATCTTCCTACCTCAATTACTATACCTATTTCAATCTATACCGGTATATATACCAAAATACTTTAAAAAAAAATTAGACTCTAATATTACTAATTATATTTGGGACTATAGATCACATAGAATCACAAAAAAACACTTATGTAAACCAAAAGAGGTCGGGGGACTTTCACTTCCGAATTTTATGTATTATTACTGGGCAGTGCATATTAAGAATATGATTTATTGGTTGGATAGTTCTACCCAACAGACAGAATGGATAAAAATGGAGAAGGAGGATTGCCATCCTAGTAATATAGGAACGATCCTCTTCTCCCCAAAAAAACTGAATAACACAATATATAAGAAGAACCCAATTATATATGGTACAATAAGAATTTGGAAACAAATAAAATTATCTTTAAAATTAAGAAATCTATCACTGTTAATGCCAATAGCGAATAACCCTTTATTTAAACCATCTCTTATTGATAAGACATATAACCAATGGGAAAGTCTCGGAATTAGAAGGATCGGGGATATGTATGAAATGGGAAACTTACTATCATTCCAACAATTACAATTAAAATTTAAATTGAAAAACAACCAATATTTTAAATATCTTCAGATTTGCGATTTCGTGAAAAAATATATACAAGGATATCAAAAAGTAACTCCTGACTTATTGGAAGAGGCAATGAATATTGAAGCTGACTCACAAAAATTAATATCATATTTATATAATACTATTCTAAATATAGACCTACCATCGACAGAGGTACTTAGAGAAGAGTGGGAACGGGAACTAATGATAAAAATTACGAAGGTTAAATGGGAAAAATACCTGATATATATTCACAAATGTTCAATTAATGTAAGACATAATTTAATTCAATTTAAAATTGTACATAGATTATATTATTCAAAAACAAGATTGAACAAATTTTATCCAAATATATCCGCCACTTGTGATAAATGTCTAGCCCAAAAGGCAACTATAACACACTCCTTAGTCTCCTGCATAAAACGTTATAGATTTTGGAATGATATTTTTGAAATATTTACAAAATTATTCAAGACAAGAATGGAACCTAATACTGAAATGATTATATTTGGCGTAATGGAAGATGGGAATAAATTGAACACATCTCAAAATCTATTCCTTAACTATGGTTTAATAATAGCAAAAAAATTAATTCTTAAATTTTGGAAGGGTACATCAATACCAACGCTTAAAATGTGGATTGCAAATATGTTGGACACCGCTAATCTTGAGGAAATGCGATTCCTCCTAATGGATAAATCAGACCAATTCATAACGAGTTGGTCTCCATTCGTCGTTTTTTTGGAATCATATGGTGCAACACAATTGTAAAAAATAACTGTTTCAGGACTGGACGAGGGTTGGTCAAGACTATAAATAATGATCTCCTCTTTTTTTCTTTTCTTTTCTCTATTCTCTCTCTCAACTTTCTTCATTCACTCGTTTTCTTTTTTCACACACTATATATTTCACATCTTTCTATCCTTTACTATCTAACTTCTTTTTCTTATTCTAATCTTTTTTCAGTGTAACAAAAAAAAAAAAAAGAAGTTGTACATAAAATGTATTATGAAAATATATATTAGGCACTTTGGTGCCATATGACTGTACTTACTTCTTTTTTAATATATTTTTTTATTAAAGGTAATCAATTACAATGCTTCAAACAACTTTATATCAAATTAATTCAATTTGCATTAAGTAAAACACTGGTAATACTTATCTACTATTTTTTTTAGAAATAATGATAGAGAAAGAATAGAACAGTTATAAATCATTATGAGAGTGATTAAATAATAATTTGATTATATATAAGAAAGAAAAGAGAAACGAAAAAAAAAAAAAATAAAAAAAATAAAAAAAATTGAGAAACAACAATATGTATTATTAATAACACTACTACAAGTGATAGTATCAATAAAGACATCTAATATAGCAGGTTTAAACGATGGATTATTCATAATTGGTAATCTAAATGAGAGATTATCCAAATGTAGAGTCTTAACTATTTGTTTCCAAATACGTCTATTATTATATATTATTAGGTTGTCTTTATAATATTTTTTTTGTACTTCCGTTGGTGCAAAAATTATCGAACCTACATTGAAAGGTAGACAGTCTTCCTTTTCTATATTTAACCATGTCGGTTCATGATCCATATTTACCCACCAGAAATTCATATTCTTAATCTGAACAGCCCAAAAATAATATAAAAAGTTTGGAAGTGCTAATCCTCCATTTATCTTAGCTTAGCATAGATGTTTTTTTATTTATTCTGTGATTTTTATAATCCCAAATAAAACTATTGACAATATTATCAATTTAAAAAAAAAAGTTTTCGGAAGAAAAAAAGGAATAGCCTGAAACAAATATAACAACTGTGGTAGAAATACCATCTTTATGGCACTTATTCTACCAATCATGGATATAGGAAGTGTTTTCCAATATAAAATATTTTTTTAAAGTTTATCTAATAGTTGAGGATAGTTGGATTTTATTAGTGAGTTATGAGTTTTAGTTACGTTAATCCCTAAATATTTAAGTTTGTCTGTAACTACTTTTAATGGGTATTGTTGTAATGTATTTAGATTTATTCCTGTTATTGGCATAATCTCGCTTTTATCCCAATTAATCCTATACCCAGAAAATGCACCAAACTTAGTTATAATGTTTAGCAGGTTGGGAATACTAATTTCCGGTTTTGTAATATAAATCAAAACATCATCTGCATATAAAGAAATTTTATTAATTGTTGTATCAGTATTATAGCCATATATTTCAGGTTCAGATCTAATTTTTTCCGCCAGTGGTTCTATCACCAATGCGAACAATAAGGGTGATAACGGACATCCCTGTCTGCATCCCCTAGAGAGTTTGAATTTGGCTGATAAAATTTGGTTAGTCAAAATTCTTGCCATAGGATTCGAGTATAAAATTCTTACCCATTTACAAAATCTATCCCCCAATTGAAACTTTTCCATTATATTAAATAAATACATCCATTCCACCTGATCAAACGCTTTTTCTGCATCTAGTGATATAACCGCTAGTTCCGTATCTCGTATTCTTTTTGAATATATAATATTAAACAAACGTCTGAGATTATGGGATGAGTAACGTTTTGGGATAAAACCTGTTTGATCATAATGTATTAATTTAGAGATCACTAAACTTAATCTCCTAGATAAGACCTTAGTTAATATTTTTTGGTCTGTATTTAAAAGGGCAATCGCTCTATATGATCCAGGATCTTCCAAATCCTTATCTACTTTAGGGATGAGTGTAATTGTGGATTCATTTAGAGATTCTGGTAATTTTCCTTGGTCATATGCATATCTATACATTATTTGTAATCTTGGAGAAATCAGATCTTGAAATTTTTTATAAAATTCTGCACTCAGGCCATCTGGGCCCGCTGCTTTTCCGTTCTTTAGCGAACTAATTGATTCTATAATGTATTTTACTGTTATTTCAGCATTTAACAATTCTCTACCTTCCTGATCTAAGCTATTGATTTGACATTCTTGTAAAAATATTTCCATACTATCTGTTTGTCCTGTTAGTTTTGACGAATAAAGATTTTTATAATATTGTAAAAATCTATCATTAATATCTTTTGGAGTAATTAATATATTTCCATACTCAGATCTAATTCCGTGTATCATCTTCTCATCTTCTAATTTTCTAAGCTGTCGTGCTAGTAATTTTTGTGGCTTATCTCCAAATTCAAAATACACTTGCTTAGTTTGTTGAAAAAGTTTAATCACTTGATTAGAATATATTTTATTTAATCTATATTTTACTGATGCAATTTTATTACTTAACTCTTTGGAAGGCTGTTTTATATTTTCATTATCTAGACGTTTTATCTCATTTTCTAAATTTTGTTCTATTTTTCGATTTTCTTTATTGAGATGTGCTTGTGCGGATATTATTGCGCCACGCATGAATGCCTTAAATGTGTCCCAAAATAGTGATGGAGAAGTTTCAGGATTATCATTAGTTTCAAAAAATAATTTAATCTGATCCATCACATATTTACAACAGTCATTGTCCTTTAATATCTGAGGGTTAAATCTCCAGGTAGTAGTTTTATTAGATATATCTTTTAATTTTATCTTAAATGTTAATGGCGCATGATCCGAGATGATAATATTATGATATTTTGCATCATACGTAAAAGGAAGTAATTTAGAATCTATTAAAAAATAATCTATCCTCGAATAGGTTCCATGTACGGGCGAGAAAAAAGAATATTCTCGTCCGGATGGATTATCTAACCTCCAGATGTCTTTAATATTAGATGTATTGATAAAAGCATTTATGAATTTACTTGATTTCGAGGCAGCTTTCCTTTTTGCAGATGAACTATCTAGATAGTTATCTAAAGTACAATTTAAATCACCTCCAATTATTAAATTGTGTTGAGTGGATATAGGAATATTATTAAATATTTTCTTAAAAAATAATGGATTATCAAAATTAGGGGCATATATATTCATTAAAATTACCTTTTTTGAATATAATTCCCCTGTAATTATTACATATCTGCCTTCTTTATCCTCTATAATAGAACTTTGTATGAAAGGTATACCTTTGCGAATAATTATTGCAACTCCTCTAGATTTATGAATAAATGTAGAATGATACACCTTAGAAATCCATTTAGCTGTTAATCTATGTTGAGCATCTTTTTTAAGATGAGTCTCTTGAAGGAAAATTACATCTGTCTTCAATCTGTTCAACTGAGCTAACACCTTTCCCCTTTTAATTGGTTCATTAATTCCTTTTACATTACAACTGCAGAAGGTTACTCCATCACCCCCAGTCTTCACCTTTATATCATGCATTTTACTATTAGGGTGGCTTTTTTTGGAGTAGCCTTCTTGACTCCCCCAGCTCCCCGTTGCACCCGGACATCAATCCAATGAGAATTTCTATCCACCTTAATCCGCATCTATGTCTTCTTAAACTAAATACACAATATCCTTCACATCTACATTCAAATAATATATAATATAAGATCAATAAAAAACAAAAACAATAAGAAATATCAATAATAAAAAAAAAGTAAAGGGTGTTAATAGGGTGCTCAGAAAAAAAAGAAACTACACTTGTATAGTGTGTAGTATGTGAAGGTGAAAGCCACACTAACGTGGCCATTAATCTAAAGACTTCCGTTTTTTTAATTAAAAAAAAAGATGTTAATTATACCAGCTCCTATCTCAAATGCTATATATATTGGGGTGGGGTACTAACTTTATATACTTAGTACTTAGTAATTATTTCTATTATTCATATTACTATTTGCTAATTACTAATATCAATTGTATTTAATACTATAATATGTAATACTATTATCATGGAATAATTAAATATTTTCTAATAATTAATACAGAACTACAACTAAATGTCCATTATTCCACTTCCTTCTAAGTGAGTATTTCATAACCACAGGTCGATGATAAAAGTTCAGTCTTCTCCTTCTCCCTCGGGTTCTTCCTCCGCGTCTTCTCTCTCTTCATCTTCTGGCTTCTGCTGTATGCCTCGGGCGAATTTCAATGCTTCAGTATGCTTAACGAAACGATATTCCTTGTCATCATAAGTTACTCTCAGTGTTGCTGGGTACATCAAGCCATATCTCAGATCCTTAGTATTCTGTAAATTCCTCAGGATACCTTTTGTTTCTTTAAATAGTGATCTTGTCTTGGCCACTTCTGCTGGGATAGTCTCTAAAAATACTGATGTTGTCTCCCTCGTATTTCAGGTTTCTCTTTTTTATTATTATCTTCATCATTTCTTCGAAGACATGGTCAAAGGCCACTTTTACAATCATTTGTCTGGGCGATGAACCTATCCCAGGGGCCCGTCTTAGAGCCCTATGTGCACGGCTCAACAGGGGTTCATGATCCAAATTCAGAATATCCATTAAAAGTTTTGCAACAAATTTTCGAGGATCTTGACTCCCCTCACGACCTTCGCTCAGACCAACTATACGCAAATTTTTACGGCGTTGGCGTCCCTCCAGATCAATACATTTCTCGTTTGTTTTACGTAATAATTCTAAGAGGCGTTTGTTCTCGGCACGGAGTTTTTCGGTCTCCTTAGTATTCACTTCAGCAATCTTAGTTAGCTCTTTAATTGCTTCGCCTTGTTGGTCTAGCGAAATTATAGTAGGATCTATCTTGTCATCCAGCTTTCTTTCCATCCCAGCAGCTATATCCTTTACCTCCTCAATTTGAGTTTGTAACTCGGCATTAGCCTTTTCCTTCCACTCATCCATCATACTTTTTACCGTCATTATAACTTGTTTTATTAAGTCTTCTTTATTTTTCTCGTGAGACACCAGCATATCCGCTTTTAAACTTTTTATCTCCTCCATATACTCCTTCCTCTGCTTCTTTATCTCCTCCATATACTCCTTCCTCTGCTTCTTTATCTCACCTAGAATGGTAGTCTTGAGTTCCTCCATGTCAGCTTTCCTCTGTGAGACATCTTCTTGAGAAGCAGACGCAGCACCCGAGCTGAGGCCAGTTTCCCTTCTCGTAGATTTTTTTCCAGTGGTGGGGGGAGGGGAGCGCTGGGTCATAATTTCTTCTTAAAATCGCGCGCCTGATGACGTCACGCACCTTTTAAACGCTACCGGAGCCGTTCGCAATCGATCTCCTGTGGTAAGTGCGTTTGTTTGACCCTTTTACCCCCGTTTTAAATTAAGTTTTTTGCGGAGCTGTAATGGCGCGATTCCACTCACATCGTGGCGCCAACCGGAAGTCGACTGTACTTACTTCTAATAAAATAAAATATTAAAAAAAAAAAAAAAAAAAAAGTTATGTAATTGTCTAATTTCATTGTATTTTGTTTCTTTAGCTCCCACAATAATTTGCTTTTCGAAGCCAAATTGAGTTCACAGTGACTGGAGTAACATTGGATTTTTGGACAGTGAGACAGTGAATACAGGTAGCTATAAATCAGATGGCTTGCAACCTATTGAGCGTCACCATTTGCTTTGTCACATTTATATACTTATTCAGTGGCGCCCATCACAGGCGACTATTTGCGTGCTAGCCACAGAGGCAGATCTACAAACATATTTCAATCGCTCCACACTCTTAGGGGCCTGTCCCACTTAGGTGATTTTTCAGCGGACTGCTGGCGACTGTCAAGTTGCAGGCAATCACCTGAAAAACCAGCAACTGAATCGGCGACTGTCAGAGTGGAACACACACACACGCACAAACACATCGCTTCCTTCACTAGCCAGTTATGCAGGCAGGGGACAGGGCAAGCAGGGGGAGGCTGTCTAAAACATTCACACGGTGCAAATCCAAGGTGAACCAGACACACACCATGACGAACAGGAAGGTTGGCGCTGTAAAAAGACGGCTAAAACACAGTGTTCGGTAAAGGGCCTGTCCCACGAGCATGCGCCTGCATGCGGCATGCGCGACCAAACTGGAATCGGGGGCCGCGTGGGGATCGCGCGGAGGTCGAGTGGTCCCCGTACAGGGCCTGTCCCACCAGCATGCGCCTGCATGCGGCGAGCGCGACCAAACCAGAAGCGTGGACCGCGCAATGGTCGAGTGAGTGACGGCGTCCAGATATCGGGACCAGCTCCGCACAACTCCATACAGCTCCGGCGTTCGAAGTGGGACCGGCCCCGAGAGGCCGCACGGCTCAAGCGACCACTTTAGGTCGTGCTTGCCTCATGCAGTCGCATGCTCGTTGGACAGGCTCTTAAGTCCTTTAAAAGGGGGGTAAGAACGGGGGAGAAGGAGTGGAGAGAACTTTTAAGAAGCCAGAGATACACGGCTGTGAAGCTCGGCGGACAGTTAACATCGGTTATCCTTGGTTCTGAAAACTACTGCTTACCTTTTTGTTTCCCAATGAGCCAATGAAATTCACCGGTCAGCACCAGCTACAACCTACGCGAACCTTCGACCTCCTGGCAACCCATTAGGACCTCCTAGCGACTCACCCACGGCACGAGAATTCTCGCTACTCTCCATGGCGGCTTCATTATAGTCGCTGCTAATTTTTCAACATGTTGAAAAATTCACGGCAACCATAACGAGGCCGCACCTAGTTCCCAGAATGCGGGAACTCCTCACGACCATAAAGGCGACTCCCCGGCAACCACCCGCGAACATGTGGTGACTGCATAGACTCCTGCAGTCATCAAAAAAGTCACCTAAGTGGGACAGGCCCATTAAATCTCTAATAGTGCAGCAATTTTTCTTACTTTATATTCCACTCAACGCTATTCCCTTATAATGTATCTATGGCTCGATTGTAATCATGAATTTTATTTCTGCTGACTGGATAGCACACAACAAAAGCTTGTCACCGTACCTCGGTGCACGTGACAATAAACCAAACTAAACAGAGCCATTTGTTTTGTTAATTTCCAGGAATGGAATACTTTAATTCCTTAGCACTACTTGGCATGGTAACTATAGAACAGAACATCAAAAACAGGTCAACCCTATAGATTGCTGCCATTAAGGAATAGTACACACCTACACAATATAACAGGTAGGTGTTTCATACATGAATTACATTCCAGTCCTTGGAGAACAAGCCACATGTACATCCCATTGCACTAAACCCCATTGTACAAACATTCAAAGTTGGTCAGTCCTCAAAAATGTGTCCAAAGATAAGTTCATAAGTAACAGGAAACATCCGGCCCATCGAGTCTGCTCTGCTATTCAATCATGGATGATCTATCTTCCCCTCTCAACCCCATTCTCCTGCCTTCTCCTCAGGACCTTTCATATTATTAATCAGGAATCTGTCAATCTCCACTTTAAAATTATCCATTGACTTGGCCTCCACAGATTCACCACCCTCTGACGAACAACATTCCTTTTCATCTCCTTTCGAAAGATACATCCTTTTATTCTTAGATTAAAGATGAACTACCTTGCCCTCTTAGAAACATAGAAACATAGAAATTAGGTGCAGGAGTAGGCCATTCGGCCCTTCGAGCCTGCACCGCCATTCAATATGATCATGGCTGATCATCCAACTCAGTATCCCGTACCTGCCTTCTCCCCACACCCTCTGATCCCCTTAGCCACAAGGGCCACATCTAACTCCCTCTTAAATATAGCCAATTAACTGGCCTCGACTACCCTCTGTGGCAGGGAGTTCCAGAGATTCACCACTCTCTGTGTGAAAAAAGTTCTTCTCATCTTGGTTTTAAAGGATTTCCCCCTTATCCTTAAGCTGTGACCCCTTGTCCTGGACTTCCCCAACATCGGGAGCAATCTTCCTGCATCTAGCCTGTCCAACCCCTTAAGAATTTTGTAAGTTTCTATAAGATCCCCTCTCAATCTCCTAAATTCTAGAGAGTATAAACGAAGTCTATCCAGTCTTTCTTCATAAGACAGTCCTGACATCCCACGAATCAGTCTGGTGAACCTTCTCTGCACTCCCTCTATGGCAATAATGTCCTTCCTCAGATTTGGAGACCAAAACTGTACGCAATACTCCAGGTGTGGTCTCACCAAGACCCTGTACAACTGCAGTAGAACCTCCCTGCTCCTATACTCAAATCCTTTTGCTATGAAAGCTAACATACCATTCGCTTTCTTCACTGCCTGCTGCACCTGCATGCCCACTTTCAATGACTGGAGTACCATGACACCCAGGTCTCGCTGCATCTCTCCTTTTCCCAGTCGGCCACCATTTCAATAATAGTCTGCTTTCCTGTTTTTGCCACCAAAATGGAGAACATCACATTTATAAGAAAGACCGTGTGCTGGAGTAACTCAGTGGCCCGGGCATCATCTCTAAGATTTGGTCGGTGATGTTTCAGGTTGGGACCCTTTTTCTGACTTCTTTAAACCTGCTCGCCTTAACGCAATATTTTGACACATGAATTAATCAAAACAATTCCGATTTATGACTAAAGGCCTTGAGCATATTGGATAATGTTGAACAAGTCAGGGCTTTATTCTTTGGAGCGCAGAAGGTTAAGGGGGGACTTGATAGAGGTCTTAAAATGATGAGAGGGATAGACAGAGTTGACGTGGATAAGCTTTTCCCACTGAGCGTAGGGAAGCTTCAAGCAAGGGGACGTGACTGAAGAATTAAGGGACAGAAGTTTAGGGGTAACATGAGTGGGAACGTCTTTACTCAGAGAGTGGTAGCAGTGTGGAATGAGCTTCCAGTGAAGGTGGTGGAGGCAGGTTTGTTTTTATCATTTACAAATTAATTGGATAGTTATATGGACGGGAAAGGAATGGAGGGTTATGGTCTTAGCGCAGGTAGATGGGACTAGGGGAGAATACGTGTTCGGCACGGTCTAGAAGGGTCGAGATGGCCTGTTTCCGTGCTGTAAATGTTATATGGTTATATAGTAATGTCTAAATCAACAAATATATCTCCTTCATCCATCTGTAGTAGTTTGACACTAATTCATACACTTGATTCACAACAATTTAATGACCACCACTTTAGGAAATTGAACAAATGTTAAAAAGGTTTGTTCATATGTTATCGGAACAGAATTAGGCCATTCGGCCCCAACAAGTCTACTCTGCCATTCAATCATGGCTGATCTATCTTTCCCTCTCAACCCCCATTCTCCTGCCTCTCCCCCATTATCCCTGACGCCCGTACTAATCAAGAATAAACAACCAAACAATGGTAAAACTGTACATTGCATAATTGGTGACACGGCACAAAGAAAATCAGAACAAGAATTACACAATCCACATGGTTGCAGGAAGGAGACATTTTGTTTGACAAACCTTGTAAAAGTTTTTGAAGATGGAACTGGCAGCATGGATTAGGGGAAACAGTGGATTTAATATATTGGATTTCAAAAAAGCATCGACATTAAAGCAGAATTGGGTCAATCAGCCCACCGTCTGCCCTGCCATTCGATCTTTGCTGATCAATGTTTCCCATGCTCGTGCCTTCTCCTCATAACCTTTGATGCCCATACTAATCAAGAACCTATCAATCTCTGCTTTAAAAACACCCAATGACTAGGCCTCCACAGCAGTCTGTGGCAATGAATTCCACAGATTCAAAGATATTTGAAAAGTTAACAACAGAAGGTTACAACATAGAATGCGGACATGGGTTTGAGATAATATGAGAAGGTGAATTGGTTAAAGATCAGTAAGTAATAGGAAACAATGGCTTCTTACTGTCCATCCCATTTATTTTGCTGCTGTTAGTGTCTTTCAGTGGAAAAAAAAACATTCAAAAGATACATAGAATACTGGTCACTGCATTGTGAAGTAAGACATTTTCTTGTTGAAATATCCACCCACCTAGCATTTAGATTTTAGAAATACAGTATGGAAATTGCTCTTCAAACTACCATATCCACGCCGACCTGTACACTTGTTGTTTAACAAAGAACTGCAGATGCTGGAAAAATCGAAGGTAGATAAAAAATGCTGGAGAAACTCAGCGGGTGAGGCAGCATCTATGGAGCGAAGGAATAGGTGATGTTTCGGGTCGAGATCCTTCTTCTGAACATAGAACGAGTTAACGGGTGGTATGGGTTTGGTGGGCCGAAGGGTCTGTTTCCACGCTGTATCGTTAAACTAAACTAAACTAAGGCAGAGTTCTTGATTAAGAAGGGCATCAAAGGTTATGGGGAGAAGGCAGGAAAATGGGGTTGAGAGGGAAAAATAAATCAGCCAATGGTGGAGCAGACACGATGGGCTGAATGGCCTAATTCTGTTCGAATGCCTTATGGTCTTATAAAGACTCATGTTAGAGGCGGGAACATTCACCCATTCTATTGCAATCAAATGATGCGCAAATTTATTTTAATTTTTAATTTTTTTATTTTATTAGAAGTAAGTACTTCTAATAAAATGTTCCTAAGTGCCTAATATATATTTTCATAATACATTTTATGTACAGTTTCTTCTTTTTGGTTATATTGAAGAAAGATTAGAAAAAGAAGTTAGATAGTAAAGGATAGAAAGACGTGAAATATGTGGTGTTTGAAGAAAAGGAAAAAAGACGAATAAGTGAAGAAAGTTGTGAAAAAGCAAATAGAAAAAAGAGAATAAAACATAAAAAAAAAAAAACAATTAAAAAAAAATTTGAAGCACCATATGATTCCAAAAAGACGACAAATGGAGATCAACTCGTTCTGAATTGGTCTGATTAATCCATTAGGAGGAATTGCATTCCCTCAAGATGTGCGGTGTCCAACATACTTTCTATCCACATTTTAAGCGTTGGTATTGATGTATTTTTCCAAAATTTAAGTATTAATTTTTTTGCTATTATTGAACCATAGTTAAAGAATAAATTTTGAGATGTGTTCAATTTATTCCCATCTTCCATTACACCAAATATAATCATTTCAGTATTAGGTTCCATTCTTATCTTGAATAATTTTGTAAATATTTCGAAAATATCATGATGTGCAAATTTTAAAGGACTCATTTGAGATGTTTAACCTTAGAAAATGTGAGAAAGCAACTTTTAGATATACTTCCAAAACATCTATTCTGTAGTCACTATTCCACGCCATAAAGGGTGCACCAATCAGCAGGGCTGGCCTTAAGCCAATTGGACCAATTGTTCCCAATTGGGCCCCGCACCAAAGTAATCTACTCTCCTCTCGGGTAAATCTACCTCGGGTGGAGGGGCAAGATGGGGTGAGAGAGAGTAGAGGGGTGGAGGGGGAAGAAAGGGGTAGACGGGGAGGGGGGTGTGAGGGGTGAATGGATAAGGGGGAGGTTGGTCGTTCCCTCACGGTCCCGGGCAGCACTTCCGCCCCTCCAGTCGCCGTGCTCCACGCACAGCCCCAGCTCCCCCTCTCTCACGCCCCGGGGAGGAGCGGGGACCAATACAGGGAGGGCCGGGCTGGGGGTTGGAGCAACGTTTACAAACCTCGGCCTCAGATCACACCCATCCGTCCCGGCCCCGGCATCCGCTCCCGCCTCCGGATCTCTCCCTCCCTTTTCTCCTTCCTTCCCTCCCTCTCTTCCCTTCTTCCCTCCTCTTCTTCCCTCCCTCCCTCCTTCCTCTCTCTCTTTGCCCTTCTCTCCTTTCCTCCCCCACCCTTCTTTCTATCCTTCCCTGCCTCCCTTCTCTCCTCCCTCCCTTCTCTCCCTTCTCTCCTTCCTCCCTTCTCTCCTTTCTCTCCTTCCACACATAACGCACAGACAACAAACACACACATAACTAACTCACACACACACACACACACACACACACACACATAACTAAGTTAGGACGGGGTAGAAGCCCAAAGGGTAGGATGGGGCAGAATCCCAACATTTAATGCCTGGACTGGTTCTTAGCCAATGCTTATTGGTTTTCCAGGATCCAGTTAATTAAATTACTTTTTTTTTTCCATTTCACAGTCACTAAAACAAGTGGTATTGTAACTATGTACTTTTCAGAGGTGATCTACACATTTTGTTTGTTACTTGTAGGCTTAAACATATGCAAATTTATATTAAAATCTAGCTTAGATCTGTTTGGTCCATTAACTCGCAGGCACTTTTTAAGCGCACATTTTGATGACTTTCTATTCTACCATAGAGATATAAAGTCTATAATAGACTTTATTTATATTTCTACAATTCTATAAACCTTGGCTGGGAACCTGGGGCTCACCAAAATTATTCCCAATTGGTCCCCGCACCTCCTAAGGCCGGCCCTGTCGATCAGTGCAGTACGCACAGAACAGCCCACTGAGTCCATATGCAAGAGGTGCCATTTTGGCCCCATTGAACAGTCCCAGCTGCAGCTGGCCATGAAGGCCAGTTGGGGTGCGCCATCTGCAGCCAACCTCAAGCCACAGCTCAAATCCCCTGTTTCTAAATTGTAAGAGGTTGATGCTTCAGTATTAATCACTGTGGCATTCCATCTCTTACACCCAGCTAGAAACAAAGATACACACCACACATTACTTCCAAACAAAAATTTGTAAAACATGCTTTCTCTTGCATAAACCCACGATGGCTTTGTTTGGTTGCCTTAATATTTCTCTTTAAGTGTCCTTTAATCTTTCAACATCGTTAATGGTAGCCATTAACCTTTTCTCTGTCACAAATGTTAAGCTAACGAGTTGGTAATTTCCTGCTTTCTATTTAAGGTAAATTCTGAGGGAAATTACTGGGAAGCTTTTCATCAGAAAGATCCCGAAGGGAAATTGTTGGTCCTGCAGACAGCAACACCTGTCTGGGTAAAAACTGCACAGCAGATTAATCTAGTCTGATTTGGAAATTTCAGCAAATGCACAGGAAGGAACAACGTCACTCTTAATTATCCACAGGTTAAGGATGATTGTATTTTTTCTGCATGTCTTCCATAGTTCCATTTTCGCAAATCAATTATAATATGCGTACTGACCTTTTTAAAAATGTATAAAACATCCTCAATTAATAGCAAGCAGAATATACGATTTTCAACTGAAACACAGGACTTAAGGAAACCAAAATCATTATATCGTCGCTCAATGTTAAAACTAATCAACCATTAACTTGGAGAAAATGTGAGAAAAACATTCTTCAAAAAGAGTCGGTACACAAAAATGCTGGAGAAACTCAGCGGGTGCAGCAGCATCTATGGAGCGAAGGATATAGGTAACGTTTCGGGCCGAAACCCTTCTTCAGACTGAGTTCAAAAAGAGTTGTATTTTATGCTCGTTATGAGTGGAGTATGAATGCACTGGTTTTGGAGACAACAAAGGTGTCATTTGAGGCAGTGACTTCTTAATTTAATTGTTCTTTGGTGTAATATGTTTTCTGAAATTGTTTCTTTCTTCTTGTAAATAATGTCACCTTAGAATATAGAGCACAGACGTAGCGGTAGAATTGCTGCCTTACAGCGCCAGAGACAGGGGTTCGATCCTGGCTATGGGTGCTGTTTGTACATTCTCCCCGTGACTGTGGGGTTTCTCTGGAACGCTAAATTCCTCCGACATTCCAAAAGACGTGCTGGTTTGTTGATTAATTGTCTTCTCTAAATTGTCCCTAGTGTGCAGGATAGAATCATTGTATGGGTGATTGCTAATCAATGCTAATCAATGCAATTGCTAATCAACTCACTCGTTGGGCCAAAAGGCCTGTTTCCTCACAGTATCCCCAAACGAAACTACACAACACAGAAACAAGCCCTTTGGCCCACAATGTCTGAGCTGATCATTATGCCAAGGCCAACTCTTATCTGCCTGCATATAATCCATATCGCTCAATGCCCTGCATATTCACAATCATACATGGCACAATCATATCTAGATCCAAAACAAACCCTAGCAGCATGTTCCAGGGACCCATCATCTTCTGTGAAAAAAATATGCCCCACACGTTTGTCTACTCCTTTTCAGTCTCAGCCCAATAAAGTGGAGTAACGGATAGAGCTGCTGCCTCCCAGTGCCAAAGACTACTGCAGTTGTACAGGGTCGTTGTGAGACCATACCTGGAGCATTGCATACAGTTTTGGTCTCCTAATCTGAGGAAAGACATTCTTGCCACAGAGGGAGTACATAGAAGGTTCACCAGACTGATTCCTGGGATGTCAGGACTTTCATATGAAGAAAGACTGGATAGACCCGGCTTGTACTCGCAAGAATTTGGAAGATTGAGGAGGAATCTTATAGAAACTTACAAAATTCTTAAGTGGTTGGACAGGCTAGATGCAGGAAGATAGTTCCCAATGTCGGGGAAGTCCAGAACAAGGGGTCACAGTTTTAGGATAAGGGGGAAGTATTTTAGAACTGATATGAGAAAAACATTTTTCACACAGAGAGCGGTGAATATGTGGAATTCTCTGCCACAGAAGGTAGTTGAGGCCAGTTCGTTGGCTATATTTAAGAGGGAGTTAGATGTGGCCCTTGTGGCTAATGGGATCAGGGGGTATGGAGAGAAGGCAGGTACAGGATACTGAGTTGGATGATCAGCCATGATCATATTGAATGGCGAATGGTGCAGGCTCGAAGGGCCGACTCTTGCACCTCTTTTCTATGTTTCTATGTTAGAGCCTGACCTTGAGAGCTGCCTGTGTGGAGTTTGCACGTTCTCCCTGTGATTGCGTGGGTTCCCTGAGTGTTCCTATTTCCTTCCACATCCCAAAGATGTGTGGTTTGGATGGTTAGTTTAGTTTATTGTCACGTGTACCGAGGTACATGAAAAGTTTATATTGTGGGCCAACCAGAAAGACTCTGCATCGAGCCACCCACAGTGTATTAATACATGATAAAGGGAATCGTGTATAGTTTGGAATAGCATTTAGTTTAATTGACCTCTGTAATACTGTTTTTAGTGTTTAGGGCGTGCATGCAACATTGGGATAACATAGAACAAGAGTGAATCAATGGTCAGCATGGGCTCAGTGGGCCCAAGAGCCTGGTTCCATGCAGTATCTTTCAATCGATCAATCAATTAACCAACCAAACCAATCAATCAATCGATACTCACTATGATAGGCAGGTTACCATATCCCAGATTCAACTATCGGACTGTGCAGGGTTAGCTACATACACGGAAAGAATTAGGAAGCTGAAACCAATTAAACTTGTGTCCTGTCCCACGAGTATGCGACTCCATGCGGCAACCGCGACCTAACGTGGTCGCTTGAGCCGTATGGCCTCGCGGGGCCGGTCCCACTTCGAGCGCCGGAGCCGTATGGAGTTGTGCGGAGCTGGTCCCGGCATCGACATGGGCTCCGAAAAACTGACCGTGTTCAAAACTTCTGCGCGGCATCCGCCTGTCGGCCCGCAGCCGTCTCGACGCCGTAGGTCACGCGTGAACTTCCCGCGGACTTCGCTCAAACTTCATGTCACTCACTCGACCTCCGCGCGGCCCCCGCTTCTGGTTTGGTCACGCTTGCCGCATGCAGGAGCATGCTGGTGGGACAGGCCCTTTAGGTCGTGCTTGACGCATGGAGTCGCATGCTCATGGGACAGGCCCTTAATTAAATAACTAATCCAATGATTTACTTGTGATTTTAAAACACTGACGCTAATAATGTAATAATTATATTCCAATCTTTGTCTTTTAAAAATAAAACACTTTTCAAACACCTAAGCTCTGTGCAATACCATATACCCTTTATAAAAGGACTGGTCAAGCTAGATGCAGGAAAACATTTCCCAATCTTGGGCGTATCCAGAACCAGGGGCCGCAGTGTTAGAATAAAGGGGAGGTCATTTAAGACTGAGGTGAGAAAAAACTTTTTCACCCAGAGAGTTGTGAATTTATGGAATTCCCTGTCACAGAGGGCAGTGGAGGCCAAGTCACTGGATGGATTTAAGAGAGAGTTAGATAGAGCTCTAGGGGCTAGTGGAATCAAGGGATATGGGGAGATGGCAGGCACGGGTTAATGATGCGGGACGATCAGCCATGATCCCAATGAATGCCGGTGCTGGCTTGAAGGGCCGAATGGCCTCCTCCTGCACCTATTTTCTATGTTTCTATCTATGTTTCACCTATCACCTATGTGCATCACCTATGGAATCATTTTAACTCCATGCTTTCTGGAAGATTTATACACGTGAGTGACCACAGCAAGTTGCAAATATTATCTCCCAACATTATATTTGTATAATCTACCATCAGGTAGATATTGGTTTTTAAGGGCAAATAAACCTGCTTTCTTCAGACTAACCTGTAATGCCATCCATTTGTACTGTGCTCAGTGTTATGACAGCAAATTCTTCAAAATATTCATGCATGCCTGCAAGCCATAAGAGATTGTCGGTCTGTGTAGTATTAATCTTGTACGAGAACTCAAACTAGTCGAGTTAACTTGAGTCATTTCCTCATGGAAAGTTTTAAGATTGTCTTTTAAGAAGTTTGTAAGACAAAATTCCAGTTTCCATAACTTGCTACAGGTATAAGAACAGTGGATATGAGTCTTGCTTCATGAATCCGATGGATTTTGTAGTGCGCAGTTTGTTTTGAGTTTCATTTCACTTTGCTTATGTTTGGTATTTTGTCTTTAAATCGACTGTTGTAAAAATTAGGGGTGTCCGTTCTAGAAAACAGATACTGCTTATTCATTGATGGGAGCCAAGCTAAATTTTTGTAATTGACTATTCATATAATGATATATTGTACACCAGTGCAACTTCACTTGGACTATTGTGTATTGAGTGGTTGATCTTCGAGAAAATCTCCAAGCCTTGGAGAAAACTAATCTATGGATTGGCTCTCACTAATTCAGTGACGGTTCTTCCCTCAGATAAGAAATGGGATAATCTTGGATCATGTTTTCTTGAGGGGTAATATGTTTGAATGTCGCTGAGGGAATACAGTGAAAGTTTTTTCTACTTTCTACAAAATTAGGAACAACTTGTCACAATATATTCAAATTAGGATTTCTCTTTAAATTATTGTGCATTTGTTTCTGCAAATATCAGTAGAGGTGGGACTCATATTTCCAAAATCTACCTAGACCATCAAGTATTTTAAGTCTTGGTCACCAAAACGTCAAGAACATAATTCACTTGTCTATCCCTGCTTATTTTCCAAAAAATCACTAGTTTGCAGCCTTGACCTGCTCGATTACAATCCACATCCCTCCTAACACAGCCGGTTTAATTGATCCAAGAATCTGCATTTCATTCTTAACTGATCTTGTGAAGACTTGGCAATTACAATCTTTTGACAAATTATCCAGTTATACTGGGCTGTCAAAATAACAGTGTGTGTGTATATTTTGAGAATAACCTGTATGTCCTTGAATAGTTATCGTATGAATAAAAAAAATAAAAAAAGGACTTTGAATGTAAAAGAAATGTAGACATCAATCTGCAGATTGATCTTTAATGTTTTCTCCATTAGGTTGGTCACAAGTCAAGTCAATATTATTTCTATAGCACATATAAAAACAACTCTCGTTGGCCAAAGTGCTTTACATTAGTGCAGGTACTAACGTGCTACATACAGTGGTACATAGATCAACAATACATACATAAATACATACAAACAGCGCTCCCTCAGAGGACCTCAAGAAAGGCACATGGTTGTCACATGTACTGAGTGAGGTACATTGAAAAGCTTTGTTTTGCATGTTATCCGATCAGATACAGCATAAAAGAATACGATCAAGACAAACTCAAATACAATTGAAAGGGGTGGACAGTGGGGTAGCGGTAGAGTTGCAATCCTGACTACAGATGGAGTTCATACCTTCTCCCTGTGACCACGTGGGTTTTCTCTGGTGCTCTGGTATTCTGCCACTCTCGAAAGACGTACAGGTTTGTATGTTAATTCCCTTCGATAACATTTTAAATTGTCCCTGGTGTGTAGCATCGTGCTAGTTTATGGGGTGATCGCTGGTCATCACGGACTCTGTGGGTCAAAGGGTCTGTTTCCTTGGTATATCTCTAAGTAAGGGAATCAAGAACCAGATGGTGTAGGTTTAAGGAGAGTGGGGAAAGATTAAGCAGGAACCCAAGTGCCAACCTTTCCACTCGGTGGGGGGGGGGTGGTATGTGGAGTGAGCTGCCAGAGGAAGTAGTTGAGGCAGGTACAAGAATATCCTTGTTATATTATTGCTGAGGTGACCCGTTGTCTTGTAAAACACATTTCATTGTACCATTGACCCTGTGTTAACCTACATATGACAAATAAAACTGAAGTTGAATTGAACATGTAAAAGCCACTTGCACCTGTAGATGACTGGGTATGGTTTAGACTCTAAACCATACCTAGTCATCTACAGGTGCAAGTGTCTTTTAAAGTCCATATCTCTCTAAACTTTAGAGAGATATGGACCACATTCAGGTAAATAAGACTAGCTTAAATGGGACATTTTGGTCAGCGTAGACAAGTTGGGCCAAAGGGTGCTGTATGACAATGTCCCAGATTCAGGCTTGTCCCCTCACAAGCAATAAGCCATGAGCTTGTTTCTATAAACATGTAAACCTTATGTATAAACGCTGGGATTTCCAGTATTCATTTGGATAATTATTTGGTTTAGAGATACAGTGTAGCAATGTTACAACATTTTGAGATTTAAAAAATCAAGTCTGCAATTTATCCCATCAGATAAAGCATAAAACGAAGTTTAATTTGACACCTAATTCACATTCATATCTTCAGTATTAAAAACGTTATGGCCATTTTCATCCTCTGAAATTAGCATCTTGTTCCCTATTGCTTCTCCATTGACTTAACTCAAAAGCTGTGGTAGAAACATAGAAAATAGGTGCAGAAGTAGAGGCCATTCGGCCCTTCGAGCCTGCACCGCCATTTGATATGATCATGGCTGATCATCCAACTCAATATCCCATCCCTGCCTTCTCTCCATACCCCCTGATCCCTTTAGCCACAAGGGCCACATCTAACTCCCTCTTAAATATAACCAATGAACTGTGGCCTCAACTACCTTCTGCGGCAGAGAATTCCACAGATTCACCACTCTCTGTGTAAAAAATGATGTCCTCATCTCGGTCCTAAAAGTCTTCCGTCTTATCCTTAAACTGTGACCCCTAGTTCTAGACTTCCCAAACATCGGGAATAAGCTTCCTGCCTCGAGCCTGTCCAACCCTTAAGAAGTTTGTAAGCTTCTATAAGATCAAGGACAGTCAAAAGCCCATAGGCCACTGTGACTCCGAGAGATCCTTGAAAGATCTGCCATGGTTAAGCCCCCGTCTTGGAATTATTTGCATGATGCGTTGACTGGGTATGTTACAATATTTACCTTCAGCGGCGCTGCAATTCTGCCACTGGTCGTGTGAGCCATTTTGGCGGGTTTGAGGAGGGGGGGGGGTTAAAACAGTGTGTTTTTCCGACCTGGTCCTGAATAATATTTTGTTGGAGTGCAAGATGTTGCTCATGAATCGTTCCTACTGCCGTTCTGTGTGTTTTTAAATAAAATTCACCCGACAAGTTAATCGCTGGAATGATTTTAAAAGCAGCTTCTGAAGCCGTCAATGCCGACAACGGGGACGAATTTTATGGAGGACCAGGTACAAGAAAGTAGTTTATTTTGATGTATAAAAATGTTTCTTAAGATGTATTTAATTCACATTTTAAGTTGCGAAACAGTGATTTCCCCCCCCCGAAGAATCGGCAGTGTATTTGCTGCCGATATGGGGACTAACATCACCGCAACCTCAGCATTCCAAATGGTCCCGTTCCAGAAAAACCCACAGGCAAGTTGATTTAAATGGTCATTAATTTACAGGTATTAAACATTAAATTCCTTCCATTTGTCTTATAAACCCATGACAATGAGATTTAAAAATTATGTTATATTCTGAATTCTTGTGTGAATGTTATTTGGACACTTAGGCTATTTAAAATTGTTAATCTATTCTTAAGAAATGGATAGATGTTTAGATCTAGTAATTGAAATTTGTAATTAGCTACTATTAGGTAACTAACATATGCTTTAATTTCAAGTTATCTAAGTAAGATTGTTTCATATTTGTTTCAGAATGCTTCAATCTATAATAACTGAAAATTTATTTCAGTTCTCTTAAATTTTAAGAAAGTTATGGGCTTTTAAATGTTCTCGGTCACAGCTTTTGTGTTAAGTCAATGAAAAAGCAATAGGGAACAAGATGCTAATTTCCGAGTATGAAAATGGCCGTAACTTTTTTTAAGACTGAAGATATGAAAGTGATTTAGGTGTCAAATTAAACTTATTTTTTATGCTTTATCTGATGGGATAAATTAAGGACTTGACTTTTAAAATCTCAAAATGTTGTAACATTGCTACTTTGACCTGACTCCTTTCTAAAATGACTAAACAATTTAAGAAACAGCTTTATGAATTGAGCATTTCAGATCCTGAAACCGAGTGAAATTTGTCACTTCACTTCTAGACTTTGGACAAGAATTTTAGATCTTGCACTCTGGGCTCTCACCCACGCAGTTACTAACGCAATGTTTAAGACACATTTAGATGGGTACATGGATTTTTAGGTGCAGAGGTATATGGGCCAAGTGCAGGATGGACTAGTGCAGATGAGACATGTTGGTTGCTGTGGGCAATTTGGGCTGAAGGGCCAGTTTCCATGCTTTATTACTGACTCAAGACCCAATCCTATATCTTAATTTGTCCTCCACCTACCCCATGTCATCATTTTGAAAACCTCTTTAATATAGCTCCTAATTTCCCATTTTCCGAACTCATTACTCAACCATCTTGGAAACGTGTTCATAAACCTCTCCTATACCTACCTGTCTGTGATGCACTGCTATATACTTATTCCATGGTACTTTATTGTTACATGTACCAAGGTGCGGTGAAATTATTTTTTGCATACAATTCAGTAAATCTGTACATACATGAGCACCATCAACCCAACTGTGTAAGAATAGTACATTACACTGAGGCAGTACACGAGTTGTCAAATTTGTGGTGCCTTCAAGTTCCAAAGTTCTTAAAAATACAGAGTCTTGTCCTTCAACACCCATTGTCTTGGCAGTGGATAGACACAAGGTGCTGGCCTAACTCAGCCGGTCAGGCAGCATCGCTGGAGAAAAAAGTATGGGTGATGTTTTGGGTCCGAACCACTCATCAGACTGAGCAGTGGCAATCTTAGTCGTGACACTGGGTCGGTGTTGCAGCGATCAAAACAAGACTAAAGATGGTGGAATCCATGAAAAGCATCAAGGGAACACAGGTGTGTGGTTCGTTTATTGTCACTGGTACTGAGGTACCATGAAAAACGTTTGTTGCATGCTAACCAGTCAGCAGAAAGACAATACATGATTACATTCGAGCCATTCACAGTGTACAGATTTATGGTCTCGACCCGAAACATCACCTATTACTTTTCTCCAGAGATGCTGCCTGGCCCGCTGAGTTACTCCAGCATTTTGTGTCTATCGAAAACTAATGGGTCTTGGTGGCATGTCTTAACCTATCCATGAAACATGGTGCAACATCAACATACCATGACATTATCATCTTATTCAACGAGGATCGTAGGATTGTGATTAATGTATTCGTTTTGTTTCTTTTGGAAACTTGGGACATAGTCCACTGGGAACAATGTTTTATTTTCTCAGACGAGAGACATCCAAAAGCTGGAGTAACTCAGCAGGTCAGACAGCATCTCTGGGGAAAAGGAATGGGTGCCGTTTCTGGTTGAGAACCTTATCAATCATTAATTGGAAATAAGATAAAACTTGTCTTCGATATTTCTTTTAAATGTCATAAATTTGAGGATGTCCATGCTAGACTTTGAGAAAGATATATGAAGCAAGCACTTCTGCTTGACATGTTTAGGCATCAGTTTAAATGGTAACTGGAAAAATATTTATGTGACTTGTGGAGGCCTGGTTAGTGGGCAGATCGAGCAGCAGCTGCACGGAGAGGTGATAGAAGGAGCCGATGGCATTGTGCTGGGCCAGGCCGACTCTTACTGTAGAGACCCACTGCCGCCAGGACACCGGGCCTTAATGTGAGAATATAACAATTGCATGTGTCCTTGTCCGGGTCAAGATCAAACTTTTCAGCGACTTGGAAGTTGCAAGATGGCACTGGGATGTGGCGACTCTCTGCGTGATATTCCAACACAGGATCTATTGTACTGCGGGATAGTGTGATATGCTGGATAGCACGCAGAACAAGCATTTCACTGTATCTCTGTGACAATAAAGAAACCATTGATCTCTCTGACAGCAGAGGTCTGTGCACCATCTACAAAGTACGTCTGGTGTGTGGCATAGAATGCTCTCCACTTGTCAATAGTGTTTTATTGTTACGTCCCAAATGACAATGAAATTCTTACTTGCAGCAGCCCAACAGAATATGTCAACATAATACTCTGTAAATAATATAATAAACAGAAAAAAGTTATATATATTATATATGCGCACAGACACACACACACGCACACGACGATTTACTATTTTATAAATCCAATTAACCTACAAACCTGTACGTCTTTGGAGTGTGGGAGGAAACCGGAGCTCCCAGAGAAAACCCACATGGCCATGTGGAGAAACTCCACATGGATAGCAAAACAAATGTTAATTTTTGTGGAAGTGCATTCTTGTTATTTGATTTTCTAAAGCATCCATTGCATTTATTTGTATTTCTTGCTGTATTGTTACGGGAACGTTTCTTCACTGGAATTGATTGTGCTGAGCTTTTGGAAACCATGATCCACCAGTACAAATGAGTGAACATTGTTGATTTTGGGCTAAATTCAAACAAAGTATTTTGTATGGGGGGCAATGTGAGCTGTGAGGAGGATGCTAGGAGGCTGCAAGGTGACTTGGATAGGTTGGGTGAGTGGGAAAATGCATGGCAGATGCAGTATAATGTGGATAAATGTGAGGTTATCCAATTCGGTGGCAAAAAAAACAGGAAAGTAGACCATTATCTGAATGGTGGCCGATTAGGAAAAGGGGAGATGCAACGAGACCTGGATGTCATGGTACACCAGTTATTCAAAGTTGGCATGCAGATGCAGCAGGCAGTGAAGAAAGCGAATGGTATGTTAGCATTCGTAGCAAAAGGATTTGAGTATAGGAGCAGGGCGGTTCTACTGCAGTTGTACGGGGTTTTGGTGAGACCACACCTGGAGTATTGCGTACAGTTTTGGTCTCCTTATCTGAGGAAATACATTATTGCCATAGAGGGAGTACAGAGGTTCACCAGACTGATTCCATGGATGTTAGGACTTTCAAATGAAGAAAGACTGGATAGACTCGGCTTGTGCTCGCTATAATTTAGAAGATTGAGGGGGGAATCTTATAGAAACTTACAAAATTCTTAAGGGGTTGGAAAGGCTAGTTGCAGGAAGATTATTCCCGATGTTGGTGAAATCGAGAACAAGGGGTCACAGTTTAAGGATAAGGGGGAAATCTTTTAGGACCGAGATGAGAAAAAATTTTTTCACACAGAGTGGTGAATCTCTGGATTTCTCTGCCACAGAAAGTAGTTGAGGCCAGTTAATAGCCTATATTTAAGAGGAAGTTAGATGTGGCCCTTGTGGCTAAAGGGATCATGGGGTATGGAGGTAACGCAGGTACAGGATACTGAGTTGGATGATCAGCCATGATCATATTGAATGGTGGTGCAGGCTCGAAGGGCCGAATGGCCTCTACTCCTGCACCTATTTACTATGTTTCTATTCTCATTGTTATTCACCTGACGGAGAAAAGGATAGAAAATCAGATGCTAATGTCACAGGATGTCCAATAACACTTCTGACTCTGATTGTTGTTAATATTTCATAAATGAACTATTTTTGTAAATGTAACATTTTTTTCCTGAATATGATTGAAATGAGCAGCACAGCTGGTAAAGCTGCTGCCTCACGGCGCCAGTAATCCAGGTTCATTCCTGACCTCGGGTGTTGTCTGTGTGGAATTTGCATGTTCTCTCTTTGACAGAATGAGTTTCCACCGGTTGTCATCCGGTTTCCTTCCACATCTCAAAGACATGTGAGTTTTGAAGGTTAATTGGTTTCTGTAAATTGTCCCTAGTTTGTAGGGAGTGGATGAAAAATTGGGATAATATGGAACAATAGGTGCAGAAGTAGAGGCCATTCGGCCCTTCTAGCCAGCACCGCTATTCAAATTGATCATGGCTGATCATCCACAATCAGTACCCTGTTGCTACCTTCTCCACATATTATAATAATAATAATAATAATAATAATAATATAATAATATATTTTATTGTCATTGCACGTCAGTGCAACGAGATTTAGTGTGCAGCTCCACTGGTGTACAAGAAAGGTAAATAAAATACATAAATAAGCAAGCTAATTGACGTGACCATGTGAGGGAGACTGTCCAAAGGGGGTGGGTGGGGGCGGGGGGGGGTACTCAGCAGGGCCGGTTCAGAACCGCTATAGCTCTTGGAATAAAACTGTTTCTGAGTCTGGAGGTTCAGACGTAGAAGGCCTTGTAACGTCTGCCGGAGGGAAGTAGTTCAAACAGTCCGTAACAAGGTGAGTCCTTATGGATGTGATGAGTCCTTATGGATGCTGATGGCCTTCCTGAGGCACCGTGTGTGGTAGATGCCCTCCAAGGCTGGTAGCTCTGTCCCAATGATCCTCTGCGCTCTGTGGACGACGGGCTGAAGAGCTCTCCTCTCTGCCTCTGTGCAGCTGAGATACCACACAGAGATTCCATACGTTAGTATGCTCTCTGTGGTGCAGCGGTAGAACGTTGTCAGCAGCTGTTGGGGCAGACCAGTGTTTTTAATGTCCTCAGGAAGAACAGTCGTTGCTGTGCCTTCTTGACCAGCGCAGCGGTGTTGGTGGACCATGTGAGGTCCTCTGAAATGTGAGTGTCCAGAAACTTAAAGCTGGACACTCTCTCCACACTTTCCCCGTAAATGGAGATTGGGGCGTATTCTCCAGAATGGGACCTCCTGAAGTCAATAATCAGCTCCTTGGTCTTGGAGGTGTTTAGTGCCAAGTTTTTATGGACGCACCAGTCCGCCAGGTTCTGCACCTCCGCTCTGTAGTTTGTTTCATCACCGTTGGTGATCAGCCCAATCACTGTTGTGTCGTCTGCAAACTTCACGATGGTGTTGGTGTCGAATGCAGGGACACAGTCGTGAGTGAAGATGGAGTAGAGCATGGGGCTTAGTACACAGCCCTGTGGTGTGCCGGTGCTCAGGGTGATGGTGGAGGACAGGTGCGGGCCCAGTCTCACTGCCTGCGGTCGCTCCGTCAGAAAGTTCAGGATCCAATCGCATATCGGTGGGCTGAGGCCTAGCTGGTGGAGTTTGGTGGTGAGCTTGGTGGGGATGACCGTATTGAATGCTGAGTTATAGTCAACGAAGAGCATCCTCACGTACGTGCCCTGTCTGTCCAGGTGAGTCAGGACAGTGTGAAGAGCCAGAGAGATGGCATCCTCTGTTGATCTATTTGCCCTGTATGCAAATTGATGAGAGTCCAGTGAGGCAGGGATGCTGGATTTGATATGGGAGAGGACCAGCCTTTCGAAGCAATAAATATATACAATTCATGAAACATGCGAACAAAATATTCATCAGACATTTTTCGGAGAGTACAAATTGTTCAATACAAAAATCATTTTACGTTTGTCAAATTCCACCAAACTGTCCCCCACCCGTGCCACTCAGTGGCCCCTGTCCAAGTAATAAATATATATTCAATGTGTACACATTGCGAAAATTCCATCCGACATTTTTGTAATCTATACAAATTGTTCAATAGTTTATACGTCTTTTACATTCCACGAAAATGTCCCCCAGCCGCTCGCTCTGCACGGGTGAGGCATACACATTAATCAGCCGGAGTGGAGAGCCATGGTACATAACATCCACCACCAGGAGACGCCCTGCAACCACCTCGCTGCGCCGCTTCTCCCGTCTCTCGTGGCTGGGGTACGGTGACAGATTTACTGCTACCGGAAACTCGGAGCTGGGGCCCATTGGCCGCTACAATGCTCCCGGTTGCCCGGAGCTGGGGCCCATCGGTCGCTACAATGCTCCCGGTTGCCTGGAGCTGGGGCCCATCGGCCGCTGCACTGCTCCCGGTTGCCCAGAGCTGGGGCCCGAAGGCCACTGCACTGCTCCCGATGTCCTGGGGCTGGAGCCCCACGGCCGCTGCTCTGCTCCCGATGTCCTGGGCCTGGAGCCCCTCGCCCGCTGTTCTGCTCCCGATGTCCTGGGCCTGGAGCCCCTCGACCGCTGATCTGCTCTCGGTCTCCTTGTGCTGGTGGACAATCTGCGAGGACCTTCTCCTTTCCTCCCCGGTTTTCTTTCTGTGCCTCCGTCGAAGGGATGTCCCGTTCGCCTCAGCCTCCGACGAGGAGAGGTTGCTGCCTTCTGTCAGGGAGAGAGATTTTTTTGGGGTTTATTTTGGGCTTGCCAACCCATTCTGGCCTCTGCTCCTTGTGCTGAACCCCCTGATGTTTTCCATACGTCACCATCGTCCAATTCTGCTCTACCCCCTCCTCCATCGACTCTCCCTCCTGGGCTTGGTGCTGGAGGTCTCCTGGCACTTGGGGGCTCGAGGTGGTTGAGGTGGTCGGGCTGTCCTCATCCCTGTTCCCTCTTTCTGCTGGGGACTTGGCAGTAGTAGGGGGTGTCTCACCCACCCTGGGGGTGCTGGAAGCCGCCCCTCTTGTTGCCTGTGTGTAAGTGCAGGCTCTTTTTGGCCAGGCCTTGTATAGGTGGCCTGCCTCTCCACACAGGTTGCAGTTCTTGCTGGCCTGACAGTCCTTTGTCTCGTGGCCCTCCGCCTTGCAGTTTTTGCAGACCACTGCAGTGCAGTGGACCACCACATGCCCAGGCTTGTTACATCTTCTGCACAGTCTGGGCTGCCCCACTTGTCTATAGTGGAACTGCAGGTCACTCTGATCTGTGCTAGCGGGACATATATTGGTCTATAGTGGAACTGCAGGTCACCCTCATCTGTGCTAGCAGGACATCTGTTGGTCTATAGTGGAACTGCAGGTCACCCTGATCTGTGCTAACGGGACATCTGTTGGTCTATAGTGGAAATGCAGGTCACCCTCATCTGTGCTAGTGGGACATCTGTTGGTGTATAGTGGAATTGCAGGTCACCCTCATCTGTGCTAGCGGGACATCTGTTGGTATATAGTGGAACTGCAGGTCACCCTCATCTGTGCTAGCGGGACATCTGTTGGTCTATAGTGGAATTGCAGGTCACCCTCATCTGTGCTAGCGGGACATCTGTTGGTCTATAGTGGAATTGCAGGTCACCCTCATCTGTGCTAGCGGGACATCTGTTGGTCTATAGTGGAACTGCAGGTCACCCTCATCTGTGCTAGCGGGACATCTGTTGGTGTATAGTGGCACTGCAAGTAACCCACTGCTAGCGGGACATCTGTTGGTGTATAGTGGAACTGCAGGTAACCCACTGCTAGCGGGACGTCTGTTGGTCTATAGTGGAACTGCACGTAACCCTCATCTGTGCTAGCGAGACATCTGTTGGTGTAAAATAATTGAGGAATCTGGTGATCTGGCTCCACACATATTTCCTGTTTAGGCCCTTAAGGAACCTACTCTTTCTCTGCATAATCTTGCCAAGGCCACTTCATGCCGTCTTTATCCTCCTCATTTCTTTATCTTCTCTCCAACATCACGTGTAAACGTCAAAGCACCCCCTCCATTTCAAATGCTCATTCCTAAACTTCCTAAACAGAGCAGCATGGTGGCGCAGCACCATAGTTGCAGGTTTGATCCTGAATACGGGTGCTGTTTGTATGTTCTCCCCGTGACTGCGTGGGTTTTCTCTGAGATCTTCAGTTTCCTCCCACATTCCAAAAATGTCCAGGTTTGTCGGTTAATTGGCTTGGTATGAATGTAAAATTGTCCCCAGTGTGTGTAGATAGTATTAATGTGCGGGGATCGCTGGTGGGTGCAGACTAGGTGGGCCGAAGGGCCTCTTTCCATGCTGTATCTATGATCATTCTTCCACATTCAAGCCTCAATGGCAATCCCAGTTGGCCATTCGTGTGTGATGGCGGTGGGCAGCCAAGGGACTGCCTGAGCCGGCAGTTTGCCTCTCCTCCGGGCTTCTGTCCATGCCCAGGTGTCCCTTGAGTGGGAGCACACGTTAACCACATGCACTTTGGCTGCTCCCTGGAACCGCTGGGAACCACAGGGGCTTGCGTGCATCAAGGTTCAAGGTTCAAGGACATCACATTGTAGTTAATTCCAAGATAGACACAAAATGCTGGAGTAACTCAGCGGGACAGGCAGCATGCATCTCTGGAGAGAAGGAATGGGTGACGTTTCCAGTCGAGACTTCTTCAGACCAATAATGTCTAATACTAATACTAATGTTTTGCTTTGATAACTGCTTTTATGTATTGTTATTTTTTATTTGAAATTTCCTTAAAATGTATTAGTTATTCTTTAAACCTGTAATAAAATTAAAAGATGATTCCAGTCAATGTTGGGAAAGTTATAGGGGGACTTGTCTCCCCCATGTTTTGTGACCCAGGCGCTGCAGCCAGTCCCAGGTCGCCTGCGTGCCCCGGGACTGGTTGTTGCGCCCAGGTCGGCTGGCAGGTCTGGCTGTAGCGCCCAGGTCAGCTCGCTTGCCCAGGGACTGGCTGCAGTTCCCAGGTCAGCTCGCTTGCCCAGGGACTGGCTGCAGTTCCAAGGTCAGCTCGCTTGCCCAGGGACTGGCTGCAGTTCCCAGGTCAGCTCGCTTGCCCAGGGACTGGCTGCAGTTCCAAGGTCAGCTCGCTTGCCCAGGACTGGCTGCAGTTCCCCGGTCACCTGCGTGCAAGGCCGGATTTAGATGAAGAGAGGCCCTAAGCTGTTCCACTTGTGAGGCCCCTCGCAATCCCACCCCCCCACAACTAGAGGAAGATGGTCCACCATATATATATTTATATGGTTATATATTCATATATTAATATACACCGTTTTGTCCTGCCTTAGCCGGAGGCCCCCGAGATGTCGAGGCCATAGGCTTCAGCCTATGAAGCCTTTACGTAAATCCGGCCCTGCCTGCTTGTCCCAGGTGTGCTCGCTTGCCCCAGGTGTGCTCGCTTGCCCCAGGTGTGCTCGCTTGCCCCAGGTGTGCTCGCTTGCCCCAGGTGTGCTCGCTTGCCCCAGGTGTGCTCGCTTGCCCCAGGTGTGCTCGCTTGCCCCAGGTGCCGACTTTTGGGAGGCCTCGTGCATCGCCCCATCACAGCGATCATCGCCCCTTTTAGTATTTCTACCTGTTTATCCTCGTTAGCAGATCCCTCCACGATCTCCTTCCTCAGCACTGATCAGCAATGCAACATCCTCTCCTCTGTTACACCACATCTGGGGGTCTTTGTTGTGAGAAAGGGCTTTGAGCTGGGAGTTGAATGTTGAGATTTCTCCATCCAATATTCTCCTACTTTAGCCACGACAGCTGGGTAGCTGTAGAGAAGTAGGTCCAGAAGCAGAGACCTCCACAGCCCAGCAATCTCAGCTGCAATAAACATTTTAATCTGGAGAAAGAAAAAAAATCCAGGACCAATATAATACAATGCACTGCCATTAAAAACACAATATTTCAGGAACAAAGACACACAACAGCCCAGCACGTGATGCACTGATCTGGACTCCACGCCGGGCCAATCTTCTACCGCATGGAATCAACTGTCATTTCATTGCATGCATTTTACTGAATGCATCGTTGCCCTAGCGTGCAAGTTTACATCAGTACAGGTGATCACCATCCCTCCAGTCCTCCTGTAATGTTTGAACCATCAACAACCCTGTTTCATTTCAATACAAAACTCACATTCAGCAGCCGATTGCCCCCACGCCTCCCTCTCAATTACACCAACCAATCACACGTCCCCGGTCACATGACCGCCAGTCTTTGTTGCCAATTTTCACAGTTGTTTTGAAGGGAAAGATCTCTCAGCTTATCAACGGGGTTCGCTGGTCGGCACGGATCCGGTGGGCCCAAGGGCCTGATACTGTGCTGTATCTCTAAACTAAACCAAGCTGTTTTACTGAGGAAAGCCGTGGATATTGACAAACCAGCTTGCTGGGGGTGATGTGCTCTCCACCGACATATGAACGTCTGACATTTACTGCTGTTATTGTGATAGTTGTTCCACTTTGGCCATGGTATCCTTTATGTCCAATTGTGGATGGGTGGGGCCTCTATTTAACCTTGTACCTCCCTGGTTAGAGAGGAGATTAACGCAATGGAAAGGAAGGACATTAGCTTGGAGGATGTGGAATCGATATGGGTAGAGCTGCGAAACACTAAGGGGCAGAAAACGCTAGTGGGAGTTGTGTGCAGGCCACCTAACAGTAGTAGTGGAGTTGGGGATGGCATCAAACAGGTAATTAGAAATGCGTGCAACAAAGGTAAATCAGTTATAATGGGTGACTTCAATCTACATATAGATTGGGTGAATCAAATTGGCTGGGGTGCTGAGGAAGAGGATTTCTTGAAATGTATGCGGGATAGTTTTCTAAACCAACGTGTAGAGGAACCAACGAGAGAGCAGGCTATTCTAGACTGGGTATTGTGTAATGAGGAAGGGTTAATAATAATAATAATAATGGATGGGATTTATATTGCGCCTTTCTAATACTCAAGGCGCTTTACATCGCATTATTCAGTCACTCCTCAGTCACACTCGGTGGTGGTAAGCTACTTCTGTAGCCACAGCTGCCCTGGGGCAGACTGACGGAAGCGTGGCTGCCAATCTGCGCCTACGGCCCCTCCGACCACCTCCAATCACTCAAACACATTCACACACATTCACACACAGGCAAAGGTGGGTGAGGTGTCTTGCCCAAGGACACAACGACAGTATGCACTCCAAGCGGGATTCGAACCGGCTACCTTCCGGTCGCCAGCCGAACACATAGCCCATTGCGCCATCTGTCGTCCCGGTTAGTTAACAGTCTTGTCGTGTGTGGCCGCTTGGGCAAGAGTGACCATAATATGGTTAAGTTCTTCATTAGGATGGAGAGTGACATTGTTAATACAGAAACAACGGTTCTGAACTTAAAGAATGGTAACTTTGAGGGTATGAGACGTGAATTGGCCAAGATTGACTGGTAATTAATTCTAAAAGGGTTGACGGTGGATATGCAATGGAAGGCATTTAAAGACTGCATGGATGAACTACAACAATTGTTCGTCCCAGTTTGGCAAAAGCATAAATCAGGGAAGGTGGTGCATTCGTGGATAATAAGGGAAATCAGGGATAGTACCAAAGCAAAAGATGAAGCGTATAAATTTGCCAGAAAAAGCAGCCTACCAGAGAACTGGGAGAAATTCAGAGACCAGCAGAGGAGGACAAAGGGCTTAATTAGGAAAGGGAAAATAGATTATGAAAGAAAACTGGCAGGGAACATAAAAACTGACTGCAAAAGTTTTTATAGATATGTGAAGAGAAAGAGATTAGTTAAAACAAATGTAGGTCCCTTGCATGTCAGAAACAGGTGAATTGATCATGGGGAATAAGGACATGGCAGACCAATTGAATAACTACTTTGGTTCCGTCTTCACTAAGGAAGACATAAATAATTTGCTGGATATAGCAGGGGACAGCGTGTCAAATGAGATGGAACTGAGTGAAATCCAGGTTAGCCGGGAAATGGTGTTAGGTAAATTGAATGGATTAAATACATATAAATCCCCTGGGCCAGATATGCTGCATCCCAGAGTACTTAAGGAAACAGCTCCAGAAATAGTGGATGCATTAGTGATAATTTTTCAAAACTCTTTAGATTCTTGAGTAGTTCCTGAGGATTGGAGGGTAGCAAACATAACCCCACTTTTTACAAAGGGAGTGAGAGAGAAAACGGGGAATTACAGACCAGTTAGTCTAACGTCGGTAGTGGGGAAACTGCTAGAATCAGTTATTAAAGTTGGGATAGCAGCACATTTGGAAAGTGGTGAAATCATTGGACAAAGTCAGCATGGATTTATGAAGGGTAAATCATGTCTGACGAAGCGTATAGAATTTTTCGAGGATGTAACTAGTAGAGTGGATAAGGGAAAACCAGTGGATGTGTTATATCTGGACTTTCAGGAGGCTTTCGAAAAGATCCCACATAAGAGATTAGTATACAAACTTAAAGCACATGGTATTGGGGGTTCACTATTGATGTGGATAGAGAACTGGCTGGCAGACAGGAAGCAAAGAGTAGGAATAAACGGGTCCTTTTCACAATGGCAGGCAGTGACTAGTGGGGTACCGCAAGGCTCAGTTCGGGAACCCCAGCTATTTACAATATATATTAATGATCTGGATGAGGGAATTGAATGCAACATCTCCAAGTTTGCGGATGACACGAAGCTGGGGGGCAGTGTTAGATGTGAGGTGGATGCTAGGTGTCTGCAAGGTGACTTGGATTGGTTGGGTGAGTGGGCAAAGGCATGGCAGATGCATAATAATGTGGATAAATGTGAGGTTATCCACTTTGGTGGCAACAACAGAAAAATAGACTATTTTCTGAATGGTGGCCGATTAGGAAAAGGGGAGATGCAACGAGACCTGGGTGTCATGGTACACCAGTCATTGAAAGTAGGAATGCAGGTGCAGCAGGCAGTGAAGAAAGCAAATGGTATGTTAGCATTCATAGTAAAAGGATTTGAGTATAGGAGCAGGGAGGTTCTACTGCAGTTGTACAGGGTCTTGGTGAAACCACGCCTGGAGTATTGCGTACAGTTTTGGCCTCCTAATCTGAGGAAAGACATTCTTGCCATAGAGGGAGTACAGAGAAGTTTCACCAGACTGATTCCTGGGATGGCAGGACTTTCATATGAGGAAAGACTGGATAGACTCGGCTTGTACACATTGGAATTCAGAAGACTGAGGGGGGATCTTATAGAAACTTACAAAATTCTTAAGGGGTTGGACAGGCTAGATGCAGGAAGATTATGCCCGATGTTGTGGAAGTCCAGAATAAGGGGTCGCAGTTTAAGGATAAGAGGAAAGATTTTAAGGACCGAAAAGAGGAAATCATTTTTTACACAGAGAGTGGTGAATCTGTGGAATTCTCTGCCACAGAAGGTAGTTGAGGCCAGTCCATTGGCTATATTTAAGAGGGAATTAGATGTGGCCCTTGTGGCTAAAGGGATCAGGGGGTATGGAGAGAAGGCAGGGATGGGATACTGAGTTGGATGATTAGCCATGATCATATTGAATGTCGTTGCAGGCTCGAAGGGCTGAATGGCCTACTCCGGCACCTATTTTCTATGTGTCTATGTTTCTGTGTGTCTATGGTCCTAGACTATCCCACTAGTGGAAACATTCTCTCCACATCCACTCTATCCAGGCCTTTCACTATTCAGTGAAGTTTTAATGACCCCCCCCCCTCGTTCTTCTAAACTCAGCGAGTAGAGGCCCGGTGCCGACAAATGCTCATGGTACATTAACCCACTGATTCCTGGGATCGTTCTTGTAAACCTCCTCTGGACCCTCTCCAGAGCCGGCACATCCTTCCTCAGATACGGGGCCCAAAACTGCTGGACAAGATTCCAAATGCGGCCTGACCAGCGCCTTGTAGAGGCTCGGCATTTACAGCCTTGTTTTTGTATACAAACCCTCTGGAAATTTGGTGGCAAGAACAGGAAGGCAGATTATTATCTGAATGATGTCAAGTTGGGAAAAGGGGAAGCACAACGAGATCTGGATGTCCTTGTTCCTCAGTCACTGAAAGTAAGCATGCAGGTACAGCAGGCAGTGAATGAAGCGAATGGCATGTTGGCCTAAATAAATTCCTCCTCTTCTCCTTCCTAAAGGAACGTCCTTTAATTCTGAGGCTGTGCCCTCTGGTCCTGAACTCTCCCACTAGTGCAAACATCCTCTCCACATCCACTCTATCTGGGCCTTTCACTATTCGGTGAAGTTTCAATGAGTTGCCCCTCCCCTCGTTCTTCTAAACTCCAGCGAGTACAGTGCTGACAAACGCTCATTGTAGATTATCGGTTCTTCCAGTTCCAAACTAAACAACAAGAATACCTGTAGATAGATTATTGATTAATCCGGGTGCCAGGGGTTATGGGAGGAAGGCAGGAGAATGGGGTTAGGAGGGGGAGATGGATCAGCCATGATTCAATAACGGAGTGGACTCGATGGGCCGAATGGCCTAATTCTGCTCCGTGAACCAGTGACCTCATGAATAAATTATTTCTCTCTTTGATTTTTTTGAAATGTAAAATCAACTTTTTTCTTTCCAATAAATAAGTGAACTTTTTATCTCTAATTACTAAAACAAACTTTTATCTTTTTACTTCCACAATAAACCAAATACAAAAATAAACTATTAATATTTTTAGCTGAAAGTTTATTTAAATTTAAAAAAGTGATCAATTTGATTTTTATTTGAAAAATAACTATTTATTTTAATTTAATTTTCTAATTACTAAAACAAACATTTTTAGATTTGTATTTCAAAAACAAACTTCTCCCTCTCTCTCTCTAATTACTGACAGACATTTACATTTTTATTTGAACAATAAACGTTTTAAATTTAAATAAATAAAGTATTTCTCTCGAATTTCTTCAATAATATTTTTCTGTATATTACTGATATAATCTTTTTGTCTCTCGAATTACTAGAACAAACTTTCTTCTCTACAATGATTAACATTGAACGAGCTGCTGGAGGAGGTATTTAACACAGCGACATTTTAAGGTGAATAGGTGGAGGAGGATTCTGTGGTACACACGCCCTACCCCCTCTCTTCCATCCACCTCTCTCCCCTCTCCTCTCTCTAATCCCCTCTCTCTCTCTGCCCCCTCTCTCTGCCCTCC